>NW_022280158.1:624654-640696 GCF_004355925.1 Anarrhichthys ocellatus | reverse complement strand
CACACACACACACACACACACACACACACACACACACACACGATCTGGTTACCGTCATCTTTCTGCAGTAACCTGATTTCTTAAGGGTTATGTAAACGAGAGAGGCATGATTCAGGAGAACGCATTCCTTACGCAGAAAAAGGAAGAAAAGATGGCGACTCTAAGCCTTACGACCTCATTACAATGTTCTAAAGTCTAAATATAGTGAACAGTAGGATATTTATTATTAGGCATGGGACAATATATACATTTCCTGTCACGATTGTCCTGGACAAAATAACCAGATAATCATTGAAATATGCTTAAAACAGCCGTACCTTACATTTAGTTAAGAAACTAATATTCTTATTGCATGGGACCAAAGACTATATATAAGAAGTGGACGTTGTCGTTGTGACGTCACCCGCCATCTTGGACTACGGCCGTCGCCATGTTGTTTTTTCACAACTGATGAACAGGAAGTGACCATATCTGAGGAGGAGTGACGTAGAGACGCCGTATACGTCTCTGGTAGAGACCTGTCAATCACTCTGTAGCCCCGCCCTAAAGCATCCCCTGCTTTATGGTCTGTTTGACTCTAAATGGACCATAATGTACTAAATGAACATCATGCTGTATTGAAGAAGACTTGAAACTAGAGATTGAGACCATAAACTCATGTTTACTGAGGTAATAAATCAAGAGAAGTGGAGTCATTTTCTCATAGACTTCTATACAATAATAATAATCTACAAGGGTGTGGTGGTGTCTGTATCTGCATTGTGTCTCATTGTGTCACTGCTCCACCATCATAGCACGCTAGACGGCATTTTTCATTCGTCACGATCAAGTTATTGAGAGTGTTTTAGCGCTAAATAATCCGACATCGTCCCATCCCTATTATTTATAACATTCACAGACATTTGAGCAGCAATCAGGTGAAAAACACCCTGGTCTTCCTCATTGGAACATGTAAATGTGGGTTAACCAGTAGGTTAGGGTTACTACACTGCACGTAAACAAATTCTCAGATTTCCTGTCCTGACTTCATTTCTCTGTACCTGGTTTTCCCGTTTGGTAGTAAATACCGACACACCATTACTGTTTACTGACAATACCGTCCCACAGGTTAACACACAGGCCCTTGAAATACAACATCGTCATTGTGTTGGCCGTGGTCTCGGTGCTCCTCACCTAGGCTGTGGCCGTTCTTTGTGTAGAAGCAGGTGTTGTTGATGAGGTTCACGCAGCAGCCGATCACGTCACCTGTCGTAAACGTGGGTCCGTAGGGCTGCCCGGTGCCGGACGAGCAGAAGGAGTGCCCGTCGTCTCCGTGATACCCGTACGAGTGCTTGTCCCAACCTGAAGGACGAGAGGTGTCAGAATCAGAGCGCAGTGGAAAGGTGTGAACATCACAACGGAGGCTTCATTTGAAAACACACAATAATAATAAAACACATTGAAGTCAAAGTCTAGTGTTTTTCTAGGCATTTGTGAAACATAATGAAGACTCAAGAGATGAAAAAAGAGGAAGCTGGACCCTTGAGGAGGACTTTAGTGCTGCAAGCGATCTGAGAAATAATTAAAATTCAGCGTGAATGCGTGAACAACCATAATAACTCTAGGAACCTGCACTGTCTCAAGAAACAATGTCAACCACAAATATTTAAAC
Organism: Anarrhichthys ocellatus; assembly: GCF_004355925.1. Lineage (NCBI taxonomy): Eukaryota > Metazoa > Chordata > Actinopteri > Perciformes > Anarhichadidae > Anarrhichthys > Anarrhichthys ocellatus. Next base: position 639,045 of record NW_022280158.1, on the reverse strand, counting down.
GTAATGGCTGGATTAAATGATGTCACTGCAACTCGAGCAATCAAACTCAAAATGGGGGGGGGGGGGGGGGGTTTAAAGACGTGGAAACATAGCGAGTCCAAAACAGAAATGCTTTGTCATTGTTCCAAAGCTTCTAGAAATACAGGCGTACAGAGATCTACAACAAGAAGCAGACACCTGCCGGGGGGTTCGATGCCTTGCTCAACGACACTTCACGCTGTATGACACGTGACTGACTGCTCGTGGTCACCCCGAGGTAGTTGAACCTAGAAAGTCAGTCTTTTTTCTGTCACTAGAGTTTGCTTGTTGTGTTCAGTGTCTGAAGAAAGACGAGGCTCATTCAGGTTTTTCCGGAAAGCTGGAGATCATCTCAGAATAGTTTGTTGTTTTCTTCTTTGGCTGTCGAGTCAAACACCTGCAGACTGCAGACCATCTACAGGTGCTGGTCATATAATTAGAATATCATCAAAAAGTTGATTTATTTCACTAATTCCATTCAAAAAGTGAAACGTGTCAATTATATTCATTCATTACACACAGACTGATATATTTCAAATGTTTATTTCTTTTAATTTTGATTATAACTGACAATAAGGAAAATCCCAAATTCAGTATCTCAGAAAATTTGAATATTGTGAAAAGGTTCAATATTGAAGACACCTGGTGCCACACTCTAATCAGCTAATTAACTCAAAACACCTGCAAAGGCCTTTAAATGGTCTCTCAGTCTAGTTCTGTAGGCTACACAATCATGGGGAAGACTGCTGACTTGACAGTTGTCCAAAAGACGACCATTGACACCTTGCACAAGGAGGGCAAGACACAAAAGGTCATTGCAAAAGAGGCTGGCTGTTCACAGAGCTCTGTGTCCAAGCACATTAATAGAGAGGCGAAGGGAAGGAAAAGATGTGGCAGAAAAAAGTGTACAAGCAATAGGGATAACTGCACCCTGGAGAGGATTGTGAAACAAAACCCATTCAAAAATGTGGGGGAGATTCAGAAAGAGTGGACTGCAGCTGGAGTCAGTGCTTCAAGAACCACTACGCACAGATGTATGCAAGACATGGGTTTCAGCTGTCGCATTCCTTGTGACAAGCCACTCTTGAACAACAGACAGCGTCAGAAGCGTCTCGCCTGGGCTGAAGACAAAAAGGACTGGACTGCTGCTGAGTGGTCCAAAGTTATGTTCTCTGATGAAAGTAAATTTTGCATTTCCTTTGGAAATCAGGGTCCCAGAGTCTGGAGGAAGAGAGGAGAGACACACAATCCACGTTGCTTGAGGTCCAGTGTAAAGTTTCCACAGTCAGTGATGGTTTGGGGTGCCATGTCATCTGCTGGTGTTGGTCCACTGTGTTTTCTGAGGTCCAAGGTCAACGCAGCCGTATACCAGGAAGTTTTAGAGCACTTCATGCTTCCTGCTGCTGACCAACTTTATGGAGATGCAGATTTCATTTTCCAACAGGACTTGGCACCTGCACACAGTGCCAAAGCAACCAGTACCTGGTTTAAGGACCATGGTGTCCCTGTTCTTAATTGGCCAGCAAACTCGCCTGACCTTAACCCCATAGAACATCTATGGGGTATTGTGAAGAGGATGATGCGAAATGCCAGACCCAACAATGCAGAAGAGCTGAAGGCCACTATCAGAGCAACCTGGGCTCTCATAACACCTGAGCAGTGCCACAGACTGATCGACTCCATGCCACGCCGCATTGCTGCAGTAATTCAGGCAAAAGGAGCCCCAACTAAGTATTGAGTGCTGTACATGCTCATACTTTTCATGTTCATACTTTTCAGTTGGCCGAGATTTCTAAAAATCCTTTCTTTGTATTGGTCGTAAGTAATATTCTAATTTTCTGAGATACTGAATTTGGGATTTTCCTTAGTTGTCAGTTATAATCATCAAAATTAAAAGAAATAAACATTTGAAATATATCAGTCTGTGTGTAATGAATGAATATAAGAGACAAGTTTCACTTTTTGAATGGAATTAGTGAAATAAATCAACTTTTTGATGATATTCTAATTATATGACCAGCACCTATATATTTATCTACTCTAAACATAACCGGAGAAAATGTGAATTGCTGTGAACATAAAATACAAATAGTCTTCAAATCCAGCATTTGTCTTTGACACAGATTTATTGGAAACAGAGACAGAATCCTGTGAGTCACTGCTGTGCTGCAGAGGTAACCCTCACTGGAGCAGTTTAGCACCAGCTCCTCACAATTAGCCAGTTTCCATTAGCATCTATCCATCAGCTGGGAACTCTGCAGTTCTGTTATCCTTGTGCGGAGGGGCCGGAGCTCATGGGCGGGTCCAGTTCTTGGACTGGCGGAGGAGCTCCTGTTGGGCCTGATAACCTCTGAGGAGAGCAGAGCTAACATCTACCAACGCCGTCTTAACAGTGACACGTCAATGCTAAATGAACTAGCATGCACGCCATCTTTCTTAGTGTGCTGGAGGACTGCATTTGTAATCTTGTTTTGCTTAAAAGTGACTTACACCATGTTTATTTAACAAAACTATTGATACTCTGTCTTAAGTCTGACTGATACTAGTTTGAGTACTAATATTGACTGTACATTAATATTGCAAGGCAACCAAGAAATGGTGCAGCACAGATCATTTTTACACTTCAGCTCACCAAAGAGATAGAACCTGTTAATTGGTGAGCTTTAGAGCTGCAGGTCGGTGGATTACCTCATCACAGAGCCAGGCTAGCTGTTTCCACCCGTTTCCAGTCTTTGTGCTAAGCTAAGTTAGCTAGCTGCAGCTTCAAATGTAACTGACAAGACATGAGAGTGAATCCTCTCAACTAACTAAACATATTTTCCCAGAAAGTCAGACTTTTATAGTGACCGAGCGGGACCGAGTGTAATTATAAACTTACAGAAGTCTAATGTAACGGGGACACAGCTTTACAAACTGCTTTAATTTCTTGTTATGAAAAACTTACACCGATATAATCGGTGATGGGAGAATATCGGCCCAAACATATCAAATATAATAAATGTCAAATCTAAATGATACCCTGTTGGTGTGTGTTGCCTTTTGTTAGTCCATTTCATCAGCTAATAAAATAATAGTTTCCTCCAAAACATCAATAACAGGTCATCATTCTATCCAGATTAGCAGCTATTTTGAGATAATCACCGATGCCTGCGCTCACGAGGGACAACTCAGACAATAACTGTTGAAGAAATGTTCAGGAACTTTGTATATATATTTAAAGAAATTGCGGTTTTGCTCTCTTAATATCCGCATCTGCTGTTGGTCAACCCATGTAGGTCAACCACTAATCCAGATGTCACTCAAGTATTTCCGTTTAAATATGAATATCAAGGCCCGCCCTCAGAACACACCCACATATTCCACTGATATTGAGCAGGGCTGCAGTCTCCAGCTTCCACACTCTGCCTCCGATACATACTGTGATGATGCTGCTTTACTCCTACAAATCACACGCGTGTAGAACTCGTTTCCTGTATCAGCGTCTCCCACAATAAAAAATACATACACGTGCTCTCAGATAACAGATTTAAATGAACAGTCTCTCCCTCACAGTCACACCTACACAGTGCAGCCGAGGAGCACATCTCTACCAGACAGATCAGACAAAGTGACGCTCACACAAACGGTTCCGACAGACAGACAGACAGACAGACAGACCCTGCTCACGACGCCCATAAGGCGGAGGCAGTAAACCAGTGTAGAGAAAACAAACGCACAGAGTGTCATCTTACCAGGGAGTCTGTTCATGTTCACGCCCTGAGCCGAGAGGCCGATGCCCATGTACCTGTGGACCAGAGGGATGAGAGTTTAATTAGACATGCAAAAAAACGCCTTGTTGACAAGTATCCGACCCAATAACATCTTCCAGAATCGTCTGCAGCCACATTAAAAGCCTGCGGTGTTAGAATACTCAGTTCACATCGAAAGGAACTAAATGTTGCAGCTGTTTAAATATTTGATTACACTTTAGAATCATTCTTCCTGCGTTCGACCTCTTACACAAACACCACCACCACAGAATACAATTAAATGTGGGAATTTATTATTTATGATCATCGAAGTGTTCAGACATCTAACTAATGATGTCATGTGACTTGTGGCTGTCACACTGTAAGACTGTAAGTGAGCTGGAGCCCTGTGAAGAGTTTAAATCCTGCTTTCACTTCATCAGATTCTTCTGTGTTGTGCAGTCTACTGATATGAATTCATAAAACACGTATATTTTTTGTACGGGGCCTGTATCGAATGACCTCCCACATCTTAAAGAGTTAGCAATGCATTACTTAAATCAGCCTTCACACACATGTAGGAGTGTAAGAAGCTGCTTGCAATTAGATTAGATTTCTGACGTGGTCAAAATACGGCAGCATGCTGAAACATCCTATAATCTCAGATATGGAAAGAGAACAGAATTCTAATCTCCAGTGGGAGATCGTCTTCTCCTTAGATGATTAGTGATCTACCATAAAAACATTAAAAGAATCACGGTTATGACAGTATGTCGATTTGGTAAAAGATGCAAGTTTATGTCTTAAATAACAAGCAGCCATGACGCTGCATGTAAACCCAGATTAGACTCCTTTGGGCTTTCTTAGTCTCCAGATGAAGCTTTGAGGAACTCTTCACCTTGTAAAAATCATCCTGCATACGAGCAGCTTATTAGTTACAATATTACAAGTCAATAACCTCACTGGTGGCCCCATCAGGCTCAAGTTTATCACACACACCAGGAACAAAAAACAAGAAACGTTGTCGCTCTATTTCATCCCATTCTGTTTTCTAGTGTGTTGAATAACATGACAACCTCACAAGGCTGTTGGTGCAGCTGTAGATTTGGCTAAGTGTCCATTAGCTTAAAGCATAGCTGTGCTGTGAGCTGAGTGCTAACATTAGCATGCTACAATGTGAACATTCTGTGTAGCATGTCAGAATTACCACGTTACCAGGTAAGCATGCCGATAATGCCGAAGATTTAGCGTGTTAGGAATGGGATGCTAACATGTTGCATGCTAACACTGACCACTGTTGACGGGGATTCAGTTTATCAGTTTTACAGGAACGCGGTGGCACTAATGAAGTCAGAAGGTCAACAGTCATTGTGATTCATCCAGATGTTTATGACGATCAATCTAACAGATGTCCAGATGTTTTACTTTGGAATAAACATCTGGGAGAAACACACAGACACTGGCCACCCCTCGATAACGTAACAAATGCGGTGTTATGTAAATGCTCTGCTCTCTTACCCATCTCGGCCTTTGCTGATGATCTTCACCTCGAAGTAGTAGACGCCGCAGGCGGCCGGGATGGGGTGTGTGGCTCGTACAGATGCCGCATCTTTCGGGGTTTTTCCGTGACCTTCAGGTGAGAGTAAAACACAGACAAGAGGAAGAAGGACACGGTCATTATACACGGAGACGGGATCATTCTATAGCAATCATAAAGATGTATAGATACAGAGTATGACGACACACACGTACGCTTTTCTACAGCTACTTAAGCTGACGACCACCACTTTAGATTTGGCCTCTCGTCGTCCATTTTGATTCACTTTAACTCAAAGCACAGCGCAGGAATAAATGTAGATTTTTAGCACAAAGGCCGTGAGGACTAAACCCTCAATCATTGTCACACAGACCAAAAAAACGTGTTGAAGAAGCAGAAGACAAACCTCGACGTGAGTCAAGCCTTTAAAGAAAAGGTTCCTTATGTTGACCACTCGTTTTGTGTTTTTGGAGATTAAACCCAAAAGGTAACGGTGCCTATGTCGGTGGTCAGTCTAAATGCTCTGAATGTGGACCTGCTGTCGTCTCATCCTGTTAGCTTGTAAAGCTAACGTTAGCTCAAGCTGCTTCAGTGCAGAGCTGTCTGCAGTAATATTAGAGGTCAGATATGAGAACTGCAGCAGTTTGAAGTTATTACAATGCGTGGACAGCTAGGCTGCTGTTATTAATACAGCTCTGAATGTCATGATCAGGGTTGGAAGTACTGAGTAATTTAAAGAGTACCACCGATGTAATATCTTACTAAATGTCAGCTAAAATCTGTCGTTTTTTCCCGTGGAAAACAAGCTGGTTTACTTAGAAGTTGAAGAAACTGAATCCTGGAAAAACCCAAACAAAACTGCATAATTTTATCCAAATGTTTTTAAGTAGAAACCAGATATGTTTGTTATTGTTGTAGATACAAGTGTATTTGGTGTTGTACTATGCAGACCACAATAAAAGGAGTTAAAACTACAAAAGAGAAGGAGTCTGTTCCAAGAGGAAAGTTGAATTAGCGATCTGGACATTGTTTAGGAATACCTCGGATACTCTCAAATCTCGAAGATAAATTAAAACTGTTCGACCTTATTTGTGCAAATGTTTTTGATGAATGAATACAACATTCAGGCAAGGAAAACACAAGAGGTACAATAACACTAACAGAGGCTGTGGTTCTTTACATCAGTGTGTTCAGTGTCAATTAATCCATTTATCAGACGATACATTTAATCTACAAAATGTCAGAACATTTTGAAACGTGCCCATCATAAACCAAGAGCCCAACATAACATCTTTAAATTGATCGTGTCCAAAACCTAAAAATATTCAACTTACAAAGAAGCCAAGAAATTAGCAAATCATAACTTTTGAAAACATGGAACTGACAGATGTTTGGCATCTGTGCTTGATGAAAGACTTTAATGATTAGAATAATAAATAACCAAAGTGGATAATGATTAATCCATGACTCAACTATTCATAACTCAGATCCTTAAAAGTCATCATGTAGTCTCGGATTCCCCAATTATATCGGCATATGTTGCGTAATTAAGGTTGTAATTAACACTTATTCCCATTCCCTGCCTCACAATGATGATCTTTTGGGCTCCACTTACTTTAATTTATTATTTGATAGTCAGCTGATGATTTTGATGTCATTGCAATTTTACAAAGCACAACATGACAAACAATTAACCCAAAATGATTCAATTTATTTAGAAAATACAAGGAAAACCAGAAAATATTTGCAATTAAGTAGCTGGAGGTGGTGAATTGTTGGTAACTTTGCTTTAAAAAATAACTCAAACGATCAATTGATTCAGCTCTAGTACGTATGACTGAAATATCCCAATTAAATAAATGACAATTCAAGGAGACAGGACATTCTGGTTGTAACAAGGAGGAGTCTGCGTTGATAGTAGAACACACCCAGGAAGCACAGTTACACCTTCTTCTTCTTCTTAGGCCAACACCAAAACAACCCTCCTGATAGCTTTGCTGAACAACTAGTCAACCTGAACGTCACTTGATTAGAGTCTTGATATTATACCCCTCAACATCTAAGATCTACCTACACCTGTTATCAGTCACCACGTCACTGGAAGACTATCCATCGATTCCTCTGAATAACTTGAGCTACTTACTCGTGATACTCGACACTGTTTCCTGTCATTTAGGAGATAAGGCTCGCAGAATCAGTAATCTCTTTTAAATCAATTCTTAAAACACATTTTTTACAGACTGGCTATTATGTGATGTCGTCGCTTTTCTGTGTTATTTCCATTTGTTGATTTTACTATATTAAAAAAAAATAATAATAATTATATATATATACATATACATGCACACACACACACACACACACAATTTTATGTATGTCTTAGTTTATTTTTATCGTATAAGCCGTCTCACTGAGCTTTCTGTTATTGTTATTTCTTTTGCTGCTTTTGTCTGTCAAAGCTCTTTGTAAAATATAAATAAATAGTTATTATTATTATTTAATCACCTAAAGGGCTGTTTAGCTAATGTCCATTTTGGCTAACAAGACAACGGTATGATTATGTGACTCACATCGAGCTAAAACCAGCCTGCGATGTTTATGGATGGTTATACATTAAATGTGTTTTGTATTTGAGTGAAAGCTTCATGCTAAGCTAACGAGCTAGTAGGAATTTTTTTATGGCTGTGGATACACCTCGCCAGCTGGTCTTGTTGCAAGATGTCCTCTGTCTTGTTGTTGATGAAGCCACTAGCCTACTTTGTTTTTAGCTTTGATATCCAGCTAACCGTCAAGCTAAGCTAACGTTAGCTTAGCTTGACGGTTAGCCTTTGAGCAATAATAATAAAGTGCGTCTCAGTGTCGTCATACCTTTGTAGTGCACACGGAGGTTGTTCTGAGACAGCCCGATGTAGCTGAACTTGTCCTTCGGGCTCCAGGACCGTGGCAATGGGGTCTCGGTCTCGTTAACGGCCGGATAGAGCCGTCGGAGCCGTTGGTTGAGCTCCTTTTCCTGGTCGTTCAGAGCAGAGTCTCCGTGGACAACGACCGACATCAGAAACCCACAGCCCGACGACTGTCCGGACATTGCGACCACGAAAGTTTCTTTCTATTTTTGGTCAGCAACAAGCCAGAGACACTTGTGTCCGTCAGTGTCAAGTTTTTAAAAAAAAAATAAAAGAAGGGAGGGTTAGCAAAGCTAGGCTAAGCTAACTGGTGGCAGCCAGAGCTGTGTTAGCCGAGGAGCTAACCTGGCTAGCCAAGAAGCTAACCTGGTTAGCCGAGGAGCTAACCTGGCTAACGCGTTCTTTAGCTTGGCCAGCAAAAGCTAAAAAGCGATCGGGCTCAAGTTGACATTAGCTCTGACGCAAAGAGACACTAAAGAGGGGGAATGGATCCGAGGAAAGTCGTTATAAAAGACAAGAGGAGCGAATCGTCGTTGGGCGTAAAGTAAAGCACTGACGTTAGCGTAGAGACGGTATAATGAGCTCAGCTAGCCTCGATCTTTTGTTTGTTGTCGGAGCGTTATCCTCTAATCTGATTGGCTGAGAGCAGCCTCCAGTCACTTCCTATGGGAATGTGTCATAAATACACAAAAACAGTGAATGTACAGCAGATTAGACGGTAGTTGTATTAATACAGGACAGAAACTAAGTCAAAGTAGACACTCATCATTGTAAGAGCCATGTTATATTGTTAACAGTTTTTTATTTAATTTTTTATTTTCATTACAAAAGTAATGTGTGTTATGCCCGTTTAAAATGTTTAACATACAATATAATTAAGGTAATTGGTCATGTTGCAAAATGTGCTCTAGTCTGTCCTGCTATTGGATAATTTTGGGTTGACTACTTTAAGTGGGTTTAGTGCAAGTTAAGGTTCGATGGAGCAGGATGTGGACTTTTTAGTTATTGTCTGCAGAAGGTTAGTTTTTGATAGTCCATTATTGGGTATGGATACATTTTTGTTTATCTTTGTTTTCATGGAATAAACTACTTTTCACCTTTTCACACACTACGAGCCTCATCATTGGATAGCTGACTATGGAAAGTATAGCCTGCATAAGAGCATGTTTGAGTTAAAATAAATAAATATATATATACCCTGTGTGCATTGTATATGTATTATTATTTATAGAACACAGCTGCAATCAGCAGTCAGCCCTCCTGTGCTGGAGCTCCCAAGTTTGCTGTGTGTCATCAGTTACTTTATTGTTAATTGATTAAACGCATATGAATTTAGGAATATGTTGTATTTCAGCCCAATATCAAGATAAATAGATTTTAACAAAGGGTCCTTGTCTTTTCGATCAACTTTGTGTTGTAGAGGACTAATTAAAACTAATTAACACGCTCTGATTTTAGTGTCTTCTGGACCCCTGAGGGTCTACGGTCTTGCCTTGTTGAACCTCATCAGTGGCTGCCTAGATGGCGACACCACACTATAACAATACAGCGTCATTTAAATTTGTTGGCAGTGAGTGAACTCAAATACAAAACATCCTTTGGCGCCATCGGGTTCATGTGATGATGTTTTTGTTTCCAACAGCTCTGATCAGAGTTATGAGGGAGACTACAGGCTGAAGGAAAGCTTGGCTTGCTCCGCCTGTGAAAAGTCCATCACAGCAACATGTGGGAATGTTCATTGCATCACTAAAGAGGAATCTGAAATGATGTTACGGTCCCTGTAGGGAAGCACTTGCTCAGATTCAGAGTCCGCTGGAGAACAGTAAGGGCTGTTTATCATCAGCAGGACGAGGACAACGTGTTCTGGGAAAAGATCCTCACTGCAGTGGAGCTGGTGGAACATGTTCTAGGTAGGGCTGTGCCACATCCAATCAATTTCAACAAACATCCCAGAATGATTTAATGCAAAAACATTAAGGTATCAAACACGTATTACTACTTTGCAGTTAAATATTTAACCTTTATTCCAACATGAAAAAAAGCAGAAAATAACACTTTGATAAACACGTCAGGACATCTTATTTTAGTCACCCTCACAGGCAATTCAGTATAATATAATAATATATATATCATATAATAATATTGACTATAATATAATGTATATAATATAATAATATTCTGTATAATATAATAATGTATATCATATAATAATATATCATATAACAATATTCACTATAATATAAACCACACACACACAGATATATAATGATGTATTTATAACTATATATCATTTCTCAGCAGGTGCTTCATGTCCCTCACTCCCTAACTGTCCATGCTGGATCTGTCCCCATTGTTTTAAAAAGCTAAATAAGTTATTAGCATGACATCATCCAGCTAGCCAAACCTGTCTGGTGTTCAAATTTCACAAATTTCAATTTATTACCACGTTGGTAATACAGTGTGCACAACTAAAAGCAGAATATGAGCTGAGTTATAGGGTCTTTAAAGGCATCCTGTGACGACTCTGACCTCTAGGAGCGCTATGGAGCCGTGTTTTCACAAGCGGGGTCCTGATTGTTTTAATGCACATACGCAATGCAAAAATGCTTTTCCACCAATCAACATTTTGTTGTTGGTAACGTGCAAAGAAACGTAGCAATGTGCTAACAAAGGCATGAAGAGGAAGACTGTTAGACAGTAAACATTACACAATTTAAAAAAAAAATAATAATATGCAAATATTTTATAGGGAATGAAATGCATTCAACACGTTTGTTAGACCTCAAAGATACACACAATGTGCTTTGGTGAGAAACACTGGATGTAAACATATTAGTTTGCATCTGTAATATTATGGAGTCTTGAATCAAAGCATCAAGTTTTAAAGCCTCTATTATTCCTGATTATCTTGTACTTATATTGTGCATATTTCTACATGAATTTGTGATTGAGTCAGCACAAGGCGATTACTTATTACCAGCAACTACAGAAACACAGAGAACAGGGGGGTCGTGAGGGGCCCTCAGTATATATTTGCCCCCGGGCCCCCCTGCAGGGTTTTTCTGGCCCTGATGTTCTGGAGTTCAGATATTATGTTGTAATCACAGGGTGACAGTTTCATTTGACTTTCAAATTGTTTGTGCAAACACTCCTGCAGCCTGTCTTTTGTGTTGTTCTTGATGTGAAGCAGAGGGGATGCTGTCTGACTTTTCTGCCACTTCTGGATTTCTGGAACATCACTGAATATATATTTGTTTTTTCTAAATTGGAGTTTCTTTTTGTCGGTGACAGAGAGAATCTGGTGAAGCATGCGGATGCCGATCAGTCTTTCTTTGCGTCACTAGAGGGGAGGGGAGAGCTGTCACAGCCGCCTCTGGTGGTTCAGGCTCGACCTCACCGCACAGAGGGAGCCATGACTCATAATGCAATGCAGAGGAGGCTGAAGTCATGCTGCCCTCCTTCTTCGGCTCCCAGAAAAAAAGAGCTTAAGGCGATTGAGATTTCGAGAATTAGAATTATTTCAGCTGCCGGACTAGAGGTTTTATGTCACACCTGTTTAAGCCTCCTAACACTGGATTGTAAGATCTTATACATTTTAAGGTTCTTCAGGGCCTCGCTAAATATCTTACCCTGTATACCTTTACTGTATACTTAGACAGAGGTGCCAGTGTCCTCTTTGAAATATTCTCATAAAACATACTTTTGTTTGGAGAGTAGTTCCTGATTTTACTTGAATTGTCTTTTTATTTAGTTGTATTTATTTTATTTAATCTTATATCACTGGAATTGGTTTGATCTTGTTTATCATAAAATCGAATTATTTATAGTTTGTTGATTTTATTTAGAAATATAGACTATTGCAGGAAATGGTTTTGGTACTTTTCATTATAGTTTTTATCAAAAGAATTCTTCATTTCAAATGTGTGCAAACTTTGTCCTACGGAGAAGTATTACAAAAAGCATAACGGAGCAAAGACAGCTTTCAATCACTTTTCCATTAAAAAACATACAGCATTTTACTATGAATATAAATTGGAATATTTTTTAGCATCTTTTCGCCATTTTTTCTCATCCTGCAATAAATGTGTGATGTGTGATCCCTCACCGGCTTCCCATCTTTGCACACGGCCAACGGTTAAACGTGGGTCTCTCGGGCAATGTGCCATGGCAACACCCGGCATGTTTTCTGGAAACAAATGAGCTGTAGTGGTGTCAAGACTCGCCTTCATAATAATAATAATAATAAAAGAAATCTCAATTTCACTAAATTTAAAAATTACCTGCATGACATAAATCTCAAAATATTTGAGAAAAGATTGTTTTTACTTCCACTCTGCTAGTCAACAGTTGTATAGAGGGGCTCTGCGGCTTTAACAAAAAACACCTTCAACAGACTTTAACTGGTATCCATTTTATTTCAGGAGCAAATTGTTGTATATCCTGTTGTTCATATTAATGAATCCTCCATATGTGGTGAGAAAACATAATGATCTCCCTTTTTGGTGCATATAAAGTGTTTTTCACAGTTGAATGCTGAGCTCAAGCACCACCAGAACATCATGATGTTAAAGTTCACTTTGATGCATTTATGGCTGTGACACAATCTGAAACAAGTTAGATCCAAAAATACCTTAAATACCTTCAGGTTTCTCATTACAACAGGAGGCTAAATACGCATAATGTCTAGCAGTTACCACCAGAATTGGCATTAATGCTTTAGCTAAATCTGACATTGTTGAGCTCTATTGGGTAATTAGTCGGCTACCAAGCTAAACAAAGCACAAATTAACATGTATAACGATAAAAAGCCCCAAACTGTGAGCTTCGTTTGTACATAATGTTCTTGCTCTCTTCATCAACAAAGAAAAGGAGCATTTCTTCCTGCTATTGGCGTGTTGACCTGGTCAGTTACACAGTAACATCCCCATTAGTGAATTCTGGAGACCCTTTGTCGAGTGTATTCAATGCAAAGCATCGCCCGTTCATCTGCTCCCGTTATGGTGGCATGCAGTCCCACAGCTCGTGGCAGATACACTGGCAGAACCCGTAGACCATGATCATGACGAGGCTGGTGGGAACCAGGCTCACCAGCAGCACCCCGAGTGTTGTCCTCTGCATGATGAGCAGGTAAACCCCCATGGGCAGCGAGCTGAAGTACAGCAGCCCCAGCAGCCACACCAGCGCCCGGGCCGAGGTCTGGCACAGGAGGGCCGCGCAGTTCCACACCGTCCACCTCTGCGTGATGGACGCCATGGAGTCCAGGCTGGATGAGCGGTAGCCCCGGTTCGACATGTGGGATCCACGTGGCTGGTGGTGGAGGTGGAGGTCTTGGGTGGATGCAGGCAACAGTGGTGGCGGCTCCATGATGGTAATGACCACAAAGTTAGGGGAGCCCCGGATGGAGGAGTAGGTGGTGGAGGAGGAGGAAGCGGACGAGGAGGAGGAAGGGGTTGTCACAGGTGGGTTGCTACCCATGAGGGAGCTCAGGAGCCCGGGGCTGAGGAGCAGCTCCGTGGTCGACTCCTGGTGGAAGTGGAGGTTCCTCTGGTTCCTGCTTTGGAGGGCCAGTGCCGCCGCCAGGTTGCAGTCGTCTGGCAGGCTGCTCACGGCCTGCCCCGGCAGTCTGGTAACGTAGCGGCAGAACGGGCACACCACGACATCAGGAGGCGACTCACCCAGGTCCAGGATCTTGGCAAGGCACTTGGCGCACAGGCGGTGGCGGCACTCGAGCACCTTTGGCCTGCGACTCCCCAGGTTGTACGCGCAGTAGCAGATCTTACACTCCAGCTCGTCGGTGCTCAGTATGTCCATGTGGCTGCGGCCAACACCACCGCCGTCCTCGGTGCTCTGCAGCTCAATCACCATCCTAACCCCCGAGCGCTGGCCTCGAGATCAACAGAAAAATCCAACCAAAAGCTCAGGTCCAGGCTCAGCACCGAGGGACACGGCAAGTTTCCCATAGATGGAGACGGTGACAACAGTCCACTCCAGTGAAGGTCTGGGGTTCATTGTGGCTGTCCAACAGGCTCCTGTAGTGTGTGTGTGTGTCAGAGAGAGAGAGAGAGAAAGAGAGAGAGAGATTTGGGAGTTGATGAGTGGAAGACCCTGGTGAGTTCTGGCCTCTGGTTTCTCTGCCTCTGAGCAGTTGGTGTGTAACGGTGCTTCGTTTGGGGCAAAAAAAAGAAAAAGATAGAGAGAAAGTGAG
>NW_022280158.1:617154-619654 GCF_004355925.1 Anarrhichthys ocellatus | reverse complement strand
TCTCATTATTAAGCTGTTCTCCGTTGCTGTGACCTTCCTGAATAATAGATCTCTTCTCTCCCACAGGAGCTCACTTGTGGCGCAGCATGACGGCAAGGTAGGACAAGTGCATCTGAAGTGGATGTTTGTTAGTGTGTGTGTGTGTGTGTGTGTGCGTGCGTGCGTGTGTCTGTGTGTGTGTGTGTTTGGTGTTGGTTTTAGTTCTAGAAACATCTGAGATGCAGATCTGTGTTCAGGGTTCATCTCATTGGTTGAGAGCAGTTGGTGGGCGGGGTCGGAGCTCTGGGTTATCTTACCTGTGAAATGATTCTAAAACTAAAACTGATGGTGTTTAAAGATTTCTTAAATTTGAATCACACACCAGAAATGTGTGTCGTCGTGTCAAACCGAAACGCTCGGATGCGTTGGACACTCATCCCGAAATCTGCACTGGACTGTTGAGAATCCGCGGCCCTGCAACAGCTGATTGGTCACACATGACTGTCTGATCTAATGCTCTCTCAGGCTGAAACCATGTGACGGCTCAGGTTCAAGTCGCAGAAAATCACACACTCACCTTATGACACATGAAAGCAACGATGGAGGGATGGGGACACTGCTGGAAAAAAATATTGATTTCAGATATAGCAACCGGCCGCAGCCTGTACATGCACCGCCGCCGCCGCCGCCATAGCCATAGCCATAGCCATAGCCATAGCCAAATATCCTATTTCACATAAGTTGGCCCAGATGCTAACTGTGCCACCTTTAAAAGTGGATTTCCCATCAACTATCCTGAAATGGTTTTAAAATATGGTATTTTTTGTTTCCCTTTTACATTCAGCATCAACAAATGCTGAACAAACATTGAGTAATGTTTTCAGTTTATTATTGTATTTACTTTTATCTCTGTGTTCTCTGGACAATGACCTGCTGTATTCACACGTGGGCTCAATGGGACATTACACAGACTTTGTACCAGAGAGATAAAACAGGTAAAATCTGTTCAATGTCCGGTCCAACTAATTTGGACATTTGCGTTCTCACACACAGCTCCTCCGGGTGATGTGGAGATAGGTTCAGGGTTGCAGTGCATGTGTCAGAGGGGCATTAGGCAACCGATGTGACTCGGCCTGGATCAAACCCCTGGCCTCATTTTGAAAGCAAGTGAGTGAGGCTGGGAGGGGGGTGGGGGGGTGGGGGGTAAACGTTACTCGATGCCAGCCCTGAAGGCTCGGTGGGATTCAGTGGAGGTGACGGGGATTTGTGGGCGCCAGGCTGGATGCAACACATCTGAGTTATATAACTGATGAGTCCTGGTGAGTCCAGGTCAGGGGCAACGCAGAGAGTTTCGGGTTTAAAGACACACAAACAAACCTGACGAGCTGGGTTTCCGTCTCCCAAATAGTAAATAATCAGGGTCAGAGGGACTGAATGCAATATGTCATCAGTATTAATAAAGTCTTCAAGGAGAAGGAGTTATTCACAAAATTCTAAATTATTTTCCAGCGTTTCATCATTAGATTTTGTTTGTTCAGAGATTGGCTAAAGTTATATTTTTTGGGGCATTTCTGCCTCTCATAGAGCAGACAAACTTAGAGATTTCAGAGAGAAGTAGACAGAAGGATCTACAATTTGTTTTTGAAGGATACATCCAGGATGTAAAACTGATTCATCAGTGAAAACAGGTTCAAAAGGTAAAAGTGTAAAAGAAAACCACCATATCACCTGGAGATCCAGACAGAAGACAATGAAATTAAGGAACAACACTGTTCCTCCTAATTTACTATTACAATCATTAAAATACATTCAATATACCTTCAGTAGCTAGCGTAGCATAGAAGTGCTAATGCCAGTTAATGGTATGATAACTTACTCTGCTAATGTTAGCTCCACGGGTTTCTACGTAGAAACGTAACGTTTTAGAAACGTATATATCTCCTTCCAACCTCTCCGGGTAACGAGTATCACTATTATACAACGTTGAGCCAGGACATGCGATCCAATACAACTGTTCTGCTCTGAGTTTACTTTGATGAAGCTGATAAAGTTCAGTTTTTGTCAGTTTTATTTTAAAATAACTCCATTAATCTGATTGATGTTTGACCAGTAGCAGTTTGATTCATTATCACGCTCTGACCTAATTTGCATATCTAGTAATAAATATCCCTCTTTACCCATCAGCCTTCACCCCTCTGTCTCTCTCTCTGTCTCTCTCTATCTCTATCTCTCGCTCTCTCTCTCTCTGTGTCTCTCTCTCTCTCTCTATCTATCTCTCGCACTCTCTCTCTCTGTGTGTCTCTCTCTCTCTCGCTCTCTGTGTCTGTCTCTCTCTCTGTGTCTCTCTCTCTCTCTCTCGCTCTCTGTGTCTGTCTCTCTCTCTGTGTCTCTCTCTCTCTCTCTCGCTCTCTGTGTCTGTCTCTCTCTCTCTGTCTCTCTCTCTCTCGCTCTCTGTGTCTGTCTCTCTCTCTGTGTCTCTCTCTCTCTCTCTCGCTCTCTGTGTCTGTCTCTCTCTCTGTGT
>NW_022280158.1:601993-617054 GCF_004355925.1 Anarrhichthys ocellatus | reverse complement strand
TCTCTCTCTCTCTGTCTCTCTCTCTCTCTCTCGCTCTCTGTGTCTGTCTCTCTCTCTGTGTCTCTCTCTCTCTCTCGCTCTCTGTCTGTCTCTCTCTCTCTGTCTCTCTCTCTCTCTCTCTCTCGCTCTCTGTGTCTGTCTCTCTCTCTCTGTGTCTCTCTCTCTCTCTCTCGCTCTCTGTGTCTGTCTCTCTCTCTGTGTCTGTCTCTCTCTCTCTCTCTCTCGCTCTCTGTGTCTGTCTCTCTCTCTCTCTCTCTGTCTCTCTCTCTCTCTCTCTCTCTCTCGCTCTCTGTGTCTGTCTCTCTCTCTCTCTCTCTCTCTCTCTCTCTCTCTCTCTCTCTCTCTCTCTCTCTCTCTCTCTCGCTCTCTGTGTCTGTCTCTCTCTCTCTCTCTGTGACATTTGGCCAGCAGGGTGTTCTGGATTTTGTTGTTGTCACCTGCTGTTGTCTGTCAAAGGTGTCTTGTGGGTAGTTGTACAGGCTCAGAGCAAGTCTCAGGCAAAGGCTTGTGGGAGATTAGCTGCTGACCCAAAATGTGAGCTGACAGCTGGGATGTTTGAGCCAACAGTGTCCCTCCTTGTGAGTGTGTGAGAGAGTGTGTGTGTGTGTGTGTTGTATAAAATTAGAGAGGTGCACTCAGTAAAGTGTAGATTTCCGACAGGTGTGTCATGGAAGGAGATGTTTGGGCTCAAAGTCGTATAATAGACTTCATACAATAAGGATAACTCACCAAGCTGTCTACAGCAGTACTCAGCAAAGTGTGTACTGGTAGTTCCGTTAGCTTTTAGCGATTAGCCAAACTCCCTGTCCAATAAAACAATACAAGTGACTTCTGCAGGGCAACAATAAAGAAGTAATTTCTCATTTTGTTTTAACTTGATCCTGACTTAAAATAAAGTTACTAGCACCTGCATCACATAAAGAGCATGACCATAATCTTTCAGTGTGAATATGAACACGTCTTTCTTACATGTGGACAAACGTCACGTGACTTGAATAAATGGATTTTGTTTTTGTGCTGCTGTTTGTTCCCACAACAAACACAAAGTGTCTTAAGAGTTGTGAAACCTGAGCTCTGTGTGTGTGGGTGTGGGTGTGTGTGTGTGACTCAGCTGTTTCTCCTGGCTTGAACTGATTCAGTGGTGTGTCTTGAAGCAGTTGAGCCAATCAGATCACTTGACACAGATATGGGGGGGGGGGTGTGCTTCAGCGCAAACCCTCTGATTGGACGGAAACCGACTGGTAGAAAACAACACAACAAACTTGCCATGAGATCACAGTCAAATGACGCGGTGGAGTCCTACGTAAACACAGTCACAGTGTCGAAACATGAATTGCACTTCCAAGAAAGGATGCGTGGAGTAACGTCCACCTGTTCTACTGTCAAAAATCTCCTGCTTCAGAAGATTTTTTTTGAAATTTAATTTTCTTAAATCTGGAGCTTAAACTTGTAAGGAAAATTTTAACCTGCGTACAATATGAATCCCATTGTTTTTTTTATAGTTTAGAAAATTAAGTTTTGTTTTGTTATTCTAGTGCAGTGTGCTTCTTATTTAAAAAAAAGAAGTGGTTTAAGTTATATTAAGAAATATATAAATTTCTGTGTAGCTATATACACAAGCGACCTGATGAAATGGAGATTTTCTAAGTGAAATAACCTGCTACTCTTTATGCTAAGCTGATTTAGGCAGCTGCTGGCAGTTGCTTCATCTATGTCCTTCTGATGTTAGAGTGTGATCAATCTTATCATATGACTCTGAGAAAACAAGTGTATTTTCCAAAATGTCGAGTGTTGGTGAAGCACTATTTTCAAAAGTCACATGTCCCCTCTTATCCTGCTGTCCATGCCATGTCACTGACACAAGATGAGGTGTATTTGGGAGGCTAATTGGATTGGTGTTGGTGGTGGTGATAGTGGGGTTAAGGTTGTTGGTTGTGGTGGTGGTACTGGGGTTGTTGTTGGGGTTGATGGTGGTGGTGGTATTGGGGTTGTTGTTGGGGTTGGTGGTGGTGGTGGTATTGGGGTTGTTGTTGGTGGGGTTGGTGGCGTTGGGGTTGTTGGGGTTGTTGTTGGGGTTGGTGGTGGTGGTATTGGGGTTGTTGTTGGTGGGGTTGGTGGTGCTGGTCGCAATGGTAGTGAGGTTGGGGGTGTTGGGGTTGTTGTTGTTGGTGGTGGTGGTAGTAAGGTTGAGGTTGTTGGTCATGGGGTTGGTGGCAGTGGTGGTGATGGGGTTGAGGTTGTTGGTGGTGGTAGTAGGGTTGAGGTTGTTGGTCATGGGGTTGGTGGCAGTGGTGGGGATGGGGTTGAGGTTGGTGGTGGTGGTGGTGGTCATGGTGGTAGTGAGGTTGAGGTTGTTGGTGGTGGGGTTGATGTTAGTGGTGGTGATGGGGTTGAGGTTGGTGGTGGTGGTGGTATTGGGGTTGGTGGAGGTGGTGGAGGGTGTTGTTGTTTCTACCCCCTCTGACCCCATCCCCTGTCCCCCTGATTGCTGCCAGTTGGAATGTAGTGTGACCAGGTTATTTTTAGATGAGGCCGCTTGAAATACTCCAACCGGGGCTTCATTGAGGATAAACACAAGCTGCTCTCTCACCGTGTGGCACGTAAAAAAACCTGAGTTTGGCTCAACCCTGATTTTGTGCCATCATTCTTTTTTTTTCACCGCAAAGACAAGTTCTAGCTGTCTCTATCATCTTGACTATCCAGTGTTTGGCTGCCTTTAATGGCCTCGTCAAATCTTCTGAAATTACCCAAAGCTCTAGAGATGTCTCCTGAAGATCGTGGGGCAGGACTGAGGTATGACTGGAGTTGTGTGTGATCTGGTGAAGAATTTAAAGGGTGTGTTCACCCAAATCCTTTTTTTTTCTCTTCTATTTTCTCACTTTCTCTTTTGTTATCTTGCCATGTGGTAGTTTTAGTTTTATTTGTCGGATATCAACGCCTAAGAGATTTATTTTGTGCCAAAACAACAGAGATAAATGGAAATTAGTTCATGGTGCTTAAATAACTTAGTTTTTGTCTTTCCAGAAACCTTTTTCTCAGTTGCCCCTAGCTACTTTTAACTAAAGACTGAGCATGAAAAGAGAAGTGGTAACTGAGAAAAATATATATTAGTTTTCTTTATTTGGGGATTTGGGTGAACTGAACCTTTAATGCTACCTAATAAGCTATCACATAGGGGAGTACAATCTTGTATTTGTTTGTGTTCAATTTGTACAATCAGTTTAATATTTTAACACTCTTCATGACCTCAAGTCATGAAGAGTGTTAAAATAGCTCAAATTATTTGACACATTTGACTCATAATTTCAGTCCAAACAGATCAACAACATAAACAAAATGGCCTAGCTCTACTTGGAAAGCTGTACACAATGTTGCGTCATCACTCCCCGTCCGTCCATAACACTTGTGGCTTATATTACTTGTAGCTTTTGGCTTTGCGTCCTGGGCAGACTGGCCTTTTGTGAAAGCATTTACTGTAAACTCGATCAGCTGGGACTCTGCTTTCTCACTTCATTAATGTCAGCTCACTGTATATGTGCCTTTACGCAGAACATAAATGGGTATTAGTTGCTTCAGAGTCAGGGTTTCTGTGGTATTTACCTACACAGACAGGTGGGTCAACATCTTTACACCCCTTCTTCCCAATCACAAGCGAAGAGCTGGGATGCTTTTGCTGCCATTCCTCGCATTGTTTGTCTAGCTCTATTTTTAAAGCGCCGTCACCGGGCTTGTTAGCGGCTCAGACATGCTGCTTCCTGTGTTGTTTCAGAGATTACTGGTCTGGTAAAAAGTGACATCTGCCCGACAGCTACTCATGTGGTGCCGCCGCCCTCCTTCCCCGTCTGGGAGTCCTCCTGGGAGTCATGACAAGAAAGTTTGACATTTTTCTGTTGGAGTGACGACTGAAGTCTTCGGACGATAGTGAAAACACATCTTTAATGATTGATGGACACACCGGTGGGAAATGGCGGTGGTGGTCTGGAATGATCTGGAGCAGTGAAACGTGATATATTCACTTCTCAGTATCCAAAGTGTTCGTGGAGCTCAGACAGCATGTGACACGAGGGCTGAAAAATGTCAGGATTTGCACCCCATGCGTATTAACATGACAGTTATTCTTCTCAAGTTGTGCAGATGCTTCTGGATTAAACTCGTGAGGTGGAGTTCAATGGAAAATCTCTGAAGACTGAGGCAGTCAAAGAGACAGATGGGAATATATATATATATATATATATATCAACCATAAGTCCAACTGTATCTGTTCCGTCAATCACATCTAATCTGTTCAACTCTAAGAAAAATAATCAGAAATCAAAAGGCAAACATATATATATATATATATATATATATATATATACAGTATATATATTTGGTTTCATGATGGCCCCCTAGCTTTGCATCAACTCGCCAGAATACCAGTGTTCGTCTACATAGATGGAGACCTTTGGATACAGCCAATCAAATCTTGAATAAAGCAGTAACATCAACATTCTATCATAGCCTTAGGAGAGTCACAGACTCTGAACAACAACCCAAACTTAGCTTTCCTACTGAAGTCTCATCTAACTTAACTTTACAACACACATCTTGTCCTGCACCTTAACGAACGCCACCAAACAAACATTCATCGGGGAAAGGTTTCACCCCTGGCCCTGAACCATGTCTCCACGTTGGTGGGAAAGTAAACTCCACCAGACTACTCTTCCACACTCTAGTTGATCTATGATGTGTTGAAACTTTATGCTACTTTATCCAAGAAGACTTGCATCTCTTTCCAGGGAGACGTCTGTCTTTCGTGGAACGGAGAAACGCTTATCCTTTCTATCACTTACTGCTATTATTGCTTCACGGTATCACTGTCACATGTCCGACCCATCATGTTTCTCTGGAAATCAGCGTCCTACGAGGGGCATGTGCCTGGAAGTCGAGTAGGGGAGCTGCGGGTTCACCTTTCCTCATAAGGGTTATGTGAGACAGAGCTGGGTGTTTGGGTCAGGTGGGAGGGGTGCTGGGAGTATATGAGATACAGTAGCTTCTCGTGGCCTCTCGTGATTGTTCCTTGCAACCTGGCAGATACATGATTGGGGGAGGACAGAGGTTTGGATGGGGTTTTCAGGGGAGAAAGGGTAAGAAAATGGAAGGACGGAAGGGTGGTTTAGTTTGTCTTTCTTTAGCAAACAATGTGATTGAACTGATGAATGGTCTTCAAAACTATTACAAACTGTAGTGTGTTTTAGATTGAAGCTGGTAGCCAGTGTGTTGGTGTGGCTTTATAGGGACAATCAATAATATATGTTGGTTAGTCCACCACCTTGGTCCAAATATCCAATATTGGACAAACAACTATTGGAGAATTATCATTAAACTGATTCCAGTGAAATATCTCAACAGCTATAAGATCAAATGGCCCAAAATGATGTCCAGACATTTATGGTTGGGTATACATAACGAGGCTGTAAAGGCGGAGTAGTCGGTGTGATGACTTTTAGTAGACACTTAAAAGCATAAAAATTCACGAGAGGGGTGTTTACTGACATACTTTATGTCCCAGAACAAAACGTCTAAATCTCATAAGCTTGTGTTAACTACAGACCTTATTCAGGCATCTAACCCGAACCTGAAAACCCATTCAAAGACGAGGGAACTGGAAGTGCAAAAAAGCTGACTCACTTCCTGGTTTTCTGACTCATTCCTGTAGCAGTCTATTTTAATGACTTGATTAACGGACTTTTCCACCATGAGATTGACATTTGTGGTTTTAATGACTGAGGTTTACAGTATATTAATGTAATTTAACAATATGTCATCAAATCTCCTAACCCTAGCTTGAGCCCCTTTCTGACATAGTGGACAACTCTTGGAAAAGTACCTTTTCTAATAAAATGAATACTCTGTAAGACAACAATCACATGTTTCCCAATTAGCCTATTAACCTCACAGCTGTGTTAACTGGTGGGAACTTGCTTAGCTGTTGTGGTAACCCGATCTCCACGGTGATTTCACAGCAGTTGCTTTCACGGCAGCTGTTTTCACAGGACATGTAGTTCCCATCCTCTGTTGGACTTCAATTTATTATGTTTTCACTTAATCTGATGAAAGGTGTTGAGGCAGTTATCTTGCCCCTGTTTCACTGTCACTTTGATTAATTTGATCTGAAACACAGTGGAATTTTTTCTTCAGCCATTGGTATGCTTCAACACAGTGATATGTTGTTCTTGAATGCTAACAAATCAATATTTGTTTTGTATTTGTTAGCTAAGGGAGTAAGCAGGTCTTTGGCTGCCTCACACTCTTATCTATTTATCGCACATGACTTACACATGAGCCACATGCGTTTTATTTTTATAGCTGTTTTATGGGATGTGAGCACGAGGGCTGACAGTAGACCAGGAGGTGGAGGGGAAAGTTTCATACCTCACCAGGTGGCCAAGCAGAAACACGGCATGGAAAACACGTTCACATTCCTATTCCCATCTGTCACCTGTCTATTAAGTCATCTCGCCAGTTTTATAGTAGGTAAGCTTCTTAATTTAGACTATGACATTGCATTGGATGAGCTTTTTTACTAAATTTGATCAATGACCCTCAACCAGTATAATTCTAACCCTCCAAATAAACCTCTTCAATCCCCCTTTTGGTCAAGTCAAATGTTAAGACTATTTTTAATGCAAAGTCACTACATATCAATAATTAATGCTGACCATCTACATATACCAACACGTCAAGTTACTTTATTTTTAAAGCACATTCAAAGACAATACAAGTTGAGCAAGTGCTGTACAAAATTTCAAGGTACAATTTTAAAATCTAGACTGAGCAACTGCCAACCGCTTCAGGACAGATGGTCTCAGAGTGCTGAAGGAGACTAAAAAGAGACGCAGCAGATGTGGAGATTGACAGAATAGGGGATGTGGATAAATGATTGGGAGGCGATATTAGCCCCAAACACGACAACAATTACTGTCAACTCTAAAGTTTACAAGCTTACAAGTTGTATTATTTAGATTTGGGTTTAGCAGTAGATGAAGTTGAGTCATCTGCATAGCAGTGAAAGTAGCTCTGCAACAGATGATCATCGTCATTATTTAATAATCAATGAATTACTTTTTTGATTAACTGATTGTCTTGTCTATAAAGTCATAAACAACAAGGGAAAAAACACACAAGTTAAACGTTTTGGCAAAGAAAACTACTTGAATGAGGTTAGAGAAAGTTTTTCTTCATCGTTAAACAAAGCCTGTCAGACACTCTGTATGGCCAACTATCCACCTTCAAAATGGTGCAGCTCTAGCAGCATAAACTGGTATGGTATGTGAGTTATCTTTAAGATGACTAACATTGCTTTTCTCTTTCTTTTCTTGAAGCTGGGAGATCATTGACTCAAGTCAGGACAGCCAGTCTGGGACTGGACGTCAGCTCAGCAACTCCATCAAAATCTTCCTCCAGGAGACATCGGCTTTCAAACAGCAAAACCCTGGCAAGGTGAGGCAGAGTCGCCCGATGACCCCAGACTGATCTGAACTGTCTTTACTGAGTTATCGCAGTAAAACGGAGAAGCATGTGGTTGTCAGCCTTTCGGGCATTTTGCCCATCCAGATACAAACAGATTCCTAGGATTAGGACTAAACATGTTGGAGAAGATTTGGGTGAAAATAAGCCAGAGCGGTGAATTTCTCGCAAACCTCCACTTAGTGGACTTGGTCTGAAATCATGAACATATCCTTGATTTTAAACTGAAATAAATAGCCCAAAGAGGTTTCTTTAGACTGTTTCTGAATTTTTTTTAAAGAAAGTCGAAGAGTTTGCTCACGTAAAAAAAATAATTTCGTTTCAGGCCTAAGGATTAAGCATGTTTTCCAAAATGCTAAACTTTTCCTGAGAAACAGATACTAACTGTGTGCTATAACTAACTGTCATTGTCTTTGTGTTTGCTGTCTTTCTCTTCTAGTTCTGCCTGCTGGTTTGCAGTTTATGCACCTTCTTTGCTGTCTTAGGACGCTACATTCCAGGGATTCTTATCTCATATATTGTTGGTGAGTAAACTTCTGCTCACGATGAGACCTTTCTATCATGCTAGAGACTTCTTGCATATCCAGTACAGTTGGAGGGTCGCTGCTTGTTTGTTCTGGTGTTGGTTACCTCTAGTGGAAGCTAAGATACAAACATCATCTGTGCTCTTCTACTAGTTGGAAGAAAACTCTTTCTGATATTCAAACCATTTGTTTTTGGTCAGCGATCATAGGAAAGTCCCCACCAGCAAAGACACAATTCCATGATTGTATCTTCATAGAAAGCATCAATGTCTGCTTTCTACCACTGGTAGAGTCTACCTCAATGGAGTCGTGACACTTGCATGTTTTATGGTATGTTAAAGGATTTCTATGGAAGCAAATACTTATGGTACTATATGTTTTCTCTCTGTGCAGTGCTAGGCATTTTCCTGTGGCCTCTGATCTCATTT
Source organism: Anarrhichthys ocellatus (assembly GCF_004355925.1). NCBI lineage: Eukaryota > Metazoa > Chordata > Actinopteri > Perciformes > Anarhichadidae > Anarrhichthys > Anarrhichthys ocellatus. The sequence goes on along the minus strand of NW_022280158.1, from coordinate 608,593 downwards.
CACGAGGTTGGTTTGTGGCTGGAGCCAGTTCTGCAGAAGCTGGACTTTGGCATCGGGGAGTTCCTTCAGAAAATCAAAGAGAACCATGGTACTTATGAAACGTGTTAATATGTAATATGTTGAAAATGTTTTGGCCTCTATTTCTTTCAAACTAACTGAAAATGTAAAACACTTCACTTTTATAAAAGAGCAATGACTTTACTTTTGTATTCAGTGTTGGAGTAGAAAACTAAATTAGTTGCATCCATGTTCTCTTCCTTTCAGAGAAGAGAATCATGCAGGCTCAGACTGAGAGAGAAGGCATCGAGTCGGACCTCTCCTCCATGTTTCCCAAGGTTGGTGGCTCATCTCATCTCAATCTAATGATGCATCTGTTGACTGTGACAGGGTCCAGTTAGAGCTAATTGAAATCCAGTACACATGATCCACATCAGCATCACCTGAGCCAATGCCAAACGACTGGTTACAGATTACATGCAGTTTTTTTCACGACTAAGCAATCTAATTCCAGAAACTTTTCAGTAAGTGGACCTTGTGTTGTCGCACAGACCTGAAAGACTTAATGCATCTATCTAGAGTTTGCAAAATACTTCTTAAAAACTTGGCAAGGAGACAGCTCTGCTTACTGGTTAAGAGGATTTCTGCATCCTGTGGCCTTCAAGCATAGTGCACACAGCAAACTACTGCTTCATTATAATTTATCCTCATCCAGTTAGATCAGCTCAGTCTGTACACTCTAAAATGTGTGTTTCCCTCCTACAGCTCGACTCCACAGTCTGTAAGGAAATGTCTCTGTCGGACACTGAGGTGTCTGATGTGACGTGGACGGACAACGGCACTTTTAACCTGTCGGAAGGAAACACACCTCAGACTGAGAACTCAGAGGGTACGTTTTGTGCTTGTTTCCTATCAATAGGCGTTTTTGGACCAGAGGAACCTTTTCATAGTTGTAAGGACCCCATTTTTATTGTGTTCGCACCACAAGACCTAGGAATGATGGTAGTTCTTAGGACGCCGTTTTGAGAGATTGTTTTTTAGCTCCTATTTCAAAGTAGGTACTCCAGCACACTCCGTGAGCATAGTTTACGTAGATTGGTCATGAGCCAATGCAGCACTGTACGAACCTGTTAGACGAGTAATCAACAGACAAGACTGAACACGGACAACATTATCATGCCTTTTTAAACAATCTGTGTTTTTACCTCACAGACCTCGACAGAGAAGAGGCGTTCACTGGAGGCCTTCCAGAATTCCCCTCACTTGACAACGGTGCAACGACCAACGGTGACGACGACGATGACTTCAGCCTCGGCCTTTCCTCGCCTCCCCCTCAGCTGCCGATCAAATCCAAGCATACGCCCTCTCCTCACAAAGACCAACCCGCCGACAGAGCCCTGGAATTGGTCAATCAGATGGCGGGCGACTTCATCGCCGCCGCCGTCACAGCCGCCATGCAGGAGAGAATAGAAGCGGCCGTTGGCTTCTCGGCGCTGAGCTCCGACTCTGAGCGGTCAAGACTCCCAGATACCACCAGGCTGCTGGAGCTGGCGGAGGAGTCGGACAGCGACGTGGAGGACTTTGAGCTGCTGGACCAGTCGGAGCTGGAGCAACTGGAGGGGGAGCTGGGGCTGGGAGAGGCGAAGGCCCAGGCCAAAGAGGAGGCCCAGGCCAAGAGTGACAAGCCGGCCTCTCCTGGATTCTTCTCCAAACTCCTGAGTCGCCACTGATCGATGAAGAGTACAATCTGCATGGGAAGGAGGAGGGCTAGAGGACATGTGGAGGGGAGGCCGGGGTTGTTCTGGTCACAGAAGGGGGGGTTGTGAGAAAACAATGTTTCCATTATCTTCTTTTTTTTTTCCTGTAGTGCTAACATCAACCATTCAAAACAGTTTGTCAAAAAGAAATGCAGTCGGAAGTTACTTTAATCAGATCATCTCATCCTAATGCCGAGATCAGACTACATGATATCAACCAGATAATGACCCGACCCGACAATAAAACTACTAATGAGGCACCTGGGACACCGCACTGCGAGGTGTTGGTGTGAGCGAGAGGAAACAAAAGTGAAAATAATTCACTGTAGACCTTGGAGGGGGCTTTTGCCTGTGCAATCTGCACGTCACTGCACATTTATTTATTTATCTATTTATTTTTTCAACATTTATTTGGTCCCTTGTTGTGCACCCTCTACAGTTCTTTGCCTGTACTGCCCAGCAGCCAGGTCAGAGCATATTTGATCAGCCTACTGGTCCATAATTGTCCATGACCATCACGATATATACGAACACATCGTGTAGTCTGATCCCGGCACCAATAGTTGTTGATGGTTTTAGGACTTTCGGGCTGGTTTTGGTTCTAATCAATTCCTGTAGTTACATTTGTCTTTTCAAAGCAATTTTTATCACCTAATCAAATTGTTTAGATCAATTTAGCATTTCTAAATAGTATACAAACACTTATTAAGTGTTGTTAAGACACTATAAGTTATTTGTAAGCAAATAAGGACATTTGTGGACAACTATGACTATAATAGTCAGGGTTTAATGGTTCTGAGACCGAAACCGTGACACCGTGTATAATTAATAGAATACAATTAGCAATTGAAATATAATTTAAAATGTCATATTTTATATTGAAATCAAATATGCATACATACTTTATATGATTACAGTTATGTTGTATTGTTTTATCAATCATTAATTATCTGTTCATGCACTAAAAATGCATTAAAATGTCTTTATATCTGCTTACAACTAAATGTGTTATAAACCGTTTAATAACTATGTATTGCTTATAAATGCTTATAATACATTTGTCTCTGGTTTAGTCACAAACTATTAAAAACTGATATTGATCTTCTCAACAACCTAAGATGATGAGTAACAAGAAAACTTCCTAAAATACTGAACCGTTCACACATAGACTTAAATGCTTCCAAACAGACTTTTGCTCTAATTGTAAACCAAGCCTAAATACATCCCAAAAAGGCATCGGGGAGACGAGTATAACTGCAGCAAAATGCACATTTTACGAGTAAAAAAAGAAGAAAACCATCGTGTTACATATTATTAATATATATTATAACTGACTGCCTTCAGTTTCAAAACCCCCCAGTAACAGCTGCTACAATGTAGACAGCTCACAAAACTCACTTTCACACCAAATTGATTCATCCAACTACATTACCCAGAATTCAACAGGAATTTGTAGACAATCACTTGGCAATCAAAACTCATTTTAATGCTCAAAATATGTACTACTGGTTGGATGGTTGACTATGAGGATTAAAACGTAGGAAACCTTTTTTTTATTTCCTTTTTTTTAAATTTTATATAAAAATGTATGTATTAGAGGAACTTTTATTTTATAACAACATGCAGCAGTTCTCAAATACTATGCATGGACATTTTGAGACAAACATATTTAAACAATAAAAAACCTTTTACTTTCAGTGCTTCCATGAATCTCACATGGGTCATTGTGGTTGACTTTGCATTTGGATCATCCTCTAACTCAAAATTGCAAACTAAATTTAACAAACTCGTAGCTTGCTGACCAGTTTGCCTTCAGCTGAGAGGCTCAGTTAACGGTGATTGATGTTTTTCAGAGATATATTCTCCCAACAATAAAGTTTTGGGCTTTAGAGTCTGAGATCATGGGTGAAAAGGCGCCAGGGGTGGATGAGATGAGGCCTGAGATGAGGCTCTGGACCTTGTTGGTACTGTGCCGGAAAACGATGGATTGCGCCCTCCGGGTTGAAGGGAGTTCAAGTAACCTGGGTTCACGAGCGAGGTTATAATGGAGCGGGAGATGGACGGGCGATATTCGGTGCGGGGTCAGCAGAGATGGACCGTTGAGCCCGAAGGCAAAGCTCTTGATTTACCAGTCCGACCCTCACCTAAGGTCATGAGCTTTGGGTAGTACGAGAGGTTAAGAGGTTGAGTTGGTTCCATTACATGTTTACGATGCTAGTGAAGCATTGGACACTTTGGTGTTGGACGAGACCTGCAGCAACAGAACGGGATTCTACCCGAGTGGGTTTGACTAAATATTATTAAGTTGGACTGACTCAAGTCCGTCGTCAAATCTCTGCTACAAGTAAACAGGTGAACCCTTGAAGACCTCTGTTCCTCACATCATAGGATGATCCAAAAAGTCAAGAGTTCAAATAAAGTTTTAGTGCACTGAAAGTTGAATGTTATCAGATGGCTTATTTCCATTTGCACCTTAATGATTATTTAACGATGCATCGATGTAGGGCATTCTGCTGCAATCATGGATTCACAGAATGAAGACGAAGTGTGACTGAACTGTTTCTGTGTCATGCCTTGTACATTATAAATACACTGTTTTCATGATAAAGACACAGCAATGTATAATGTATCCTCTTGAATGAATCATGTATTGCCTTGTATTAGCATAACTCTAACAATGACATGTTTGTTTATCAGTCCCTGAGAGGACTTTGTAGTGGCTGCAGTTCATTTCTAGCTCTCATGTGATAACTGTATAAGACAAAGAATATTCCAACTTCTGAGTAAGAGTTTATGCAGAGTCAGGCTTCACTGAATAAATACCTTTTTTAATATTTAGTTATAAAATGATTCATGTTTTTCATTTATCTTCTGGTTGTATCGTGGTGGCTTCCATGTATTTGTCTAAAACTGAAAAGTGTGTTTGAACTTAGTTCCAAAATATGTTGGTGGGTCAGAACCAAAAGGCATTAACAAAATGTACTTTTATGTAATTAAACAATAAAATGTTGAAACAGTCTGTAGATTAATTTGTATTTCTCATGTTGTGCGGACACGTGTTTACATAATGACGTGTGTGTACTTTTTGTGGGCAGATTACATTTTCTCAACTACTGTCCGTCCGATTCACTACAAACGTTGTGGGTGTATTGCTGAGGACCTAAGGAAGTGGAGTGTATTCATAAGTAGCGTGTTATGTTCACACTGTGGTGTGTATTGAGAGGGTCCTCCTATTAACTGTTACACTGCCGAACGGCATGCTGGGTATAGCAATTTATGTTACTTTATCATTAGTTTGTGATATATGAAATAGTTAGTTTATAAATTATACATCATATCGAAGAGACAATAACAATTACATTCTGATTACATTTTATATCCTACATTAAGTGTTAATGATTACCTAATAATTTGGAAACTTTTAAGAAATTGTTTGTAAACCATTATCTAAACATTACATAGATAAACCAAAAAACACTTATTAATCCTTAACAAAGTATTAACAATCTATCTTAATTAAACTTATAGATGCTTTACAAAGTATTTATTAATCATTTAACAAGTTGCAACAGTTTATAACTTTATAATAGCCAGACAAATGATGTTTATAATGTTATGTAACAATCTGCTCCATTTATTTAGAGATGTTTTAAAAATAATTTGGTAATCATTAACAAATATAGTAAATAAAATGTTATATGTCTGCAACAATTGAAAATAAATACATTATAGCATTACTACTTATTAGTAAACATTGTTAACCATTTCATTGTTTGTTAACAGTAAAATAACTATTGAGTTGAATTACTTATCAATTAACCATTTATTAATAATGGTTTCTATAAAGTATTAGTATAATTGTTATCTGTACTAATTATACTTTCAGAAAAAACATGCTGTTTGAATTGGGCTTTGAGACGTAAAACAGAACATGCAGTCGGTCAACTATACACCTGCACTTTGTCGTCATCATTGTGATACGGGTGTGGTTTGGTGAATGAAGCTTTTATATAGAGGTGCGGTTGCAGACACTAAAGCCTTCACTTCAGCAGCGTATCTGCTCAGCCCTCTATAACCCAAACATGGCCAGCAATGCCAAAGGAGACAAACGTGGTGAGTACATCAACTCTCTCAAAGAGTTCAGCTCACTCTTTTCTCTACATTCCTCCTTTCTCTGTCTGTGATCAGGGCTGAACAATCGCCTCTGTGTTGGCAGCGATGGAGACGGCATGTTTTCAGGGAGCAGATGGGAGGAGTGTGACTGATATTCTAGTTTGATTAACAACCAGGACAGGTTACGTCAGAGTTTTACAGGGCAGCAGATACACAGCGTCTCTCCTCATCCACACATACCGTACATATTTTTTTCTGTTAATTCCAGGAAATGTAGCTATCTGGTAAAATGTAATTCAATATTTAATTTCTGTAGCCTATCCAATGATTCTGTGTACCATTCTTTCTTTATGATTCCTTGTCTCACTGCAGTTTCATTTCTATAAAAAGCTAAAAGTAGTGAAACTATGAACAAGTATGCACATTCCTTACAACCTTGTTTGATGTGAATCTACCCGACATCTTGCCAGACAACAACTTTCAATATTGGACAGTAAGATTACGTCCAATGCCAACATTTGTTGTGTCCATGCTTTCTATGAAGCCAACATCTTTAAAGTCCTCACCTTCTCTTTAACAGTGCATGACAATTAACCCCTTGCTAAGTCCCGTCCCTCGAATGCAGACTCATAGCCAATCATACCATAGCATCGACCATCTCCGACAAGAGTCCAACATATATAGAGTCCAACACATATATATATATATATATATATATATATATATATATATC
>NW_022280158.1:560432-571993 GCF_004355925.1 Anarrhichthys ocellatus | reverse complement strand
CTCTCTCTCTCTCTCTCTCTGTCTCCCCCCCTGTCTCTCTGTCTCTCCCCATCTGTCTCTCAGGCGCCTTCTACCAGAAACCGAGAGACATGCAGTTCGTACAGATGATGAAGTCCAAATGGATGCTGAAGCTGGGGATGAACAACAACAAAACCAAGCAGACGCACTTCAGAGCTCAGGTCATGTTCTAAAGCGGGACCGGGGGGAACCCAGCGGGGAACCCAGCGGGGGGCCGAATGGGACGAGGACCGGTCGAAGGTCTTTGTTGCATCTTTCCAGCCAACGAGACTTTGAGTGCAGAACGGAGTGCAGCTGCTTCGTGGGTTCGCTGTGTGAAGGAAACGCAGCCGTGTGGGTGAGGGGTTCGTCTGATGGAGTGAATCTTCACTCGCTTCTTCTTCTCGTATGAAGAGCAGTTATTACGTCTGTTCTTCGTAGGAAACAAACCTCCATCTCCGTCTCTGTGAATGTGCTCCACTGCAAACAACACGTTTATAAACATGATTTCTGAAACTGAAGATCTATATGAAGGTGATTTCACTGTTTTTCAGTTACGTAACACACTTTTCTTTTCTTTTTTTAACTGACAGAATTACATCGTTGTGATTAAATGTGCTCGTAATACATCAACAGAATAAATGGTTCATATTTATATGATGCACGGCAGTCTTCTTTAAATGATACTTGTTTTAACTCTTTGTTTTCAGGTGAAAGAACTGAAGTCTGAGCTTTATTTTAATCTTCATAAACAGACGTCCTGTCGGCCAGTAAAGCTTCACTGGTTTATGATTGTCTGAGTTTAGCTCGTCGGATTCATCGGTTGTCAAAAATGTCAGGAAGGAAAAGCCGAATATATATTTGAGGTCATTAAGAGATGACAGTTTGTCCACCGGCCAGAGTTCATCTTTCAACCGTTAAATGTCTCTCTAAAGAGCCGACATATCGTGGCCACGATAGTTTAAATATAACACAATTTAACATGTTTCATGCTAAGAAAAGAAGCTACTTTAGGATTTTTTGAAACGGTCAAATATGAGATCTGCTCAGTGTTAAACACTAGACCACAATGTGAAGGTCTCACAGAGACCAGTCAAGACCACGACAGCCGGGACGTCACTAAACCACCTGTCTTGATTTAACATCATTACTGCAAAGCCCTTTGATTGTTTTATCAAAGACATTTCTGATGGTGCACTTAATATAGTTGACATGGTAATAAAAGAGGGTTTAATGTGGATCTGAGGTTTGCATGTTCCATCGTAACTGTGTCATGCAGTGTGGGACTCCCACTGGTCTGGTCGTGACTCGGTCTCGTCTCCATCACTGGTACTGCCCCTCAAAAGTCCGGTGTTGGTCGCGTTTGTTGGCTCCAGAGTATTAGCGTGATGCTAACCCTTCAGTTAGCGTGATAGCATACTAAAGTTTAGGATGTAACTCAAGTGCATTAGCTTGTCAACACTGCAGTTACTGTAGCGCAGTGTTAGCATGCTATAGTAGCATCCGTTTAAAGGTCTGATGTCGTTAGTTTTAAGCATCCTTTTGTGATCTGAAGTGTTTTTAACAATTGCTGCTAAAATCAAGAATAACAAAACTTCTGGAATCACTTTAAATTCTATCAGTAAAGCGAGTGCCCGTGTAGTTTCTCTCTTCAGGTGCGTCAGATTCATCGATGACTCGTGCAGATGATGTCATGGAGAGCTGGAGCCGGATGCTGACCCACCACACCGACCCGCTAACGAGCTCAGTCACTCCATTTGTTTGTGGTCCTCCACTTTATCTCTGGCAGGGATGGCTCTCCACTTCCTGTTTCATTTATTTATCTTTTGCAGGCCGGGAGAGTGTTTGTGGCGTGATGGTTTCATTGGGGGGGGGTTATGGCACTCTGCCCACACACTACGCACTGTTTGACAGGGTCAACAGGAAAAACAGAGGGGGGGGGGGGGGGGCTCTGCAGACAGGCCGACGGCGAGAAGGAGACTAATTGATGAGGACGAGTCGGGCTGAGAGGCATTAGCGCTGGAACCATGGGAGGAACCAGAGTGATGAGCTTCTGAAGGCCGGGAATGAACATTTAAGACCAGCTGTTGATTTACTGAGTTTTCTCACGTTCACTATTTAAAATGTTGCCTTCAAATCTACTCCAGCTCTTCATGATAATCTGACAATAAGTTAAGATAAAAAGGTAATGTACGTGAACTGAATTAACGTGAAGATGGTGCTTAATTGGCAAATTAGCAGCAGCTTTCTTTTATGGAAGCAGCTGGGAGGAGTTTTTATGTTTTTATTTAGTCTCCGTGCTGGAAGCTGTCCTGATTGGACAGTCTGAGTATTGGATCACAGCTCTTTGTCCTGATTGGCTCCCTCTTCTCTGCTTCCTGGAGTTGGTCCAAAAAAATCTTGGAGAAAATATATTCAGCATGTTCGAGGCCCTTTCAGACTGAAATATCTCAACTATTGGATGGATTGACATGACATTTAGTAAAGACGTTCATTTTCCTGAGGATGAATTCTGCAGGATGAATTCTTTTGATCCCCTCGTCTTCCTCTATTGCATCATTAAGTCAAATACTTCAGTTATAGACCAAATAAATGTTAAACATGAAACCTGCTTAATATCAGTTAACGTTCTTATGTTGAGCTCGTTAGCATGCTGACGTTAGCGTTTAGCTGTCACATTGCAGCTCTTTTAGTATGTTACAAACATGTATAACTGGACTTCTTGGCTTATTAAATATTAAGAGACATGCAACCTTTTGCTGATTTATTATTGATAAATCCAACTGAAGACAGTAGAAGGTATTTTTTCACAGCTTGGCAACACGAACGTTCCTATGAATGTCTTTTAACTGCTGTATAAAGCATTAGTGAATTATTTATTAACCATTAATAACGTTAGTAGTTCATTTATAAAGCCGTGATACAGGGGGACTCTCCAAACGTCTTCTCAGACAAACCTCCTTTGGTTGTGTGAACGGTTGGCTTGATGTGTTTCCAGTATAAGAAGAGCACAACCTGAAGTCCTTCTTAATACATATTAGGTGGAGAGACGCCACGCTATCCGACAGAAGAGTCCAACAGTGAACTCTGAGACGGTCCATCTCAGCCTCCCAAACCAAACGGAGGCCGTTGGCCCGGCCCTGCCTGCTCTCAGCACGATGCCCGGTCTCCCTCCGGGGCCCCCGGGGACCTGGTATTGATCGGTGCCTCGTAGGTAGTGATTGGACATGAGTGGATCATTTCCTTTGTTGCATTAGAGTCCATTACTGGCCCGCTCCCCGGAAAGCGATAGACATCCTCAAAAGAAAAAAAGAGAGAGAGAAGATTCTTCTTGGGAAATCAGTTTCCTCCGACAAATGATTCACCGACGAAGAAGAATCCTCAAACTTTATTGTCGGGTTGATGAGATACGAGGTCACGGCAATAATTAAGATGTTTTAGTCTTTTTCTAGTCTGACAGTAGATATGTTTATGGGTTAACAACACTTTATTTAAGCCTCTTTAGCTTAAATGGTTTGTGACGTCATAATGTAGCTGAAAGCAGAAATCGGGTTTTATTATTTGTCACAAACTAACTCCTCCTGGGCTTCTAGTGGAGGCTGCTGTGTAAACATAATTACTTTAATATAGATATTACAATATAATAAAACACAGTTGTCATATCAAGTATGTCTTCAGATGTTTATCCTTTACTTTGAGCTATTTCAACTGTTATTCTATTACTTCTAGTCATTTATTACAATGTGTCTAACTTTGAATGCATTTAAGAACAGCTTGATTTATTATATGTGTTATTATTGATCCATTTAGGAACGGTTCTTCGTGCTTTCCTGGATATTTGGTCAATGCAATGAGAAGTTGTACCACTAGATCTCATCATCTGGGTGAAGATGAGTGAAACGTGCTCGTTAAAGTTAAAGTGAGAAGTTATTTGTTGAGAGGTTTCTATTAAACTAGATTTACTTTATGAAACATTTGAAATCCGCTCAAATGGAAGAAATGTTCCAGATGTTGAGGTGGCTGCAGACTCTGCTCTGCTTACCGGTAAGTTAACGTGTATAATAGTCTAATGTGTTTTTGATCATAACTAACTTCTAACATCTGCATCATCTTAATGCCACAACGGCACTTTATATTTTGTAATTTAGTTTTTTACTTATTGGTCCATAGTGAACAGTATAACTGTGTTTTAACGCATCTAATTGACAAAAAAATGATAAGTTTAATAAAGTAACAAATATTTGGTTTCAGCTTCTGCTGCTGTTGGAGTTGTTTTTTTTCTCTTTATTCGTTCGATTGCATTTGTCAATTTCTGTCATTTGAATTGGACAGTTTATCTGAGTAATAATCCATTAGATCATTAATAATGAAGATGTGGGTTTGGTGGCAGTAGACCACCTCTCCTCGCTGAAGAAGTCCACCAGTGACAGCTTTGCCTTTTACTGTGATCGAATCACAGTAAAATATTTGACTCATCCTTATTTCGATGTGTTCCAGAGCTGCTGCTGGTTTTGGAGGACTGTTTTGTCTATAGGCTATTAAATGGTGGTCTATCTGACCCCTAAAGTTCTCCATCAACCAGCTTCAGAGGTAACAGCATCCTTTATGGGCTGATGTGCCTCTTTAACACTCAGATGTTTTAAGCCACCACCCTTGATAGTGACGGCATTTTGTAACCCAGCAGGTCCCCCTTTACCACAGGGAGGGTGCTGCGGGGTCTCCACATCTCACCACATGAAGTGGGCACAGCCTGCATGTCCTCTGTGGATAGGCGGACCGGGCTGCTGCTGCTGCTGGGATCATCATGCAGCTCATCTCTCTTCTTGCAGCCGGCTGTGCAGAAGTATAGCGCGTGCACGGGCCTGGAAAGTTATCTCCTCCTCATCGTATTAACAGATAATAAAGTCATTGATTGCTCATTCTCCCCGGGGGGGGGAATGTCCTTTTCTGCTTCCTGAGAGGTGCAAGACTGGTCTGAGAACTTGCAGCTTGAGGATTCTTGCTCAAGAGCCCGTCAGCAGGGTGAATTCTCGCCCACATCAGGTTGGGGGGGGGTTTTAACCCGGGTTGTCCTGTGGTCTTCCTCACGCGTCCTTGGTGGGGACTAAAGAGGCGGGGGAGGAGGAGGAGGAAGAGGAGGAGGAATAGGGGGAATCCGGACGTCTGAGTCCCCGCGGCGATGCATGGAGGCTGCTTGGAAATGCTCCCGGGGTCTCCGGAGCGCATGAGGCGGTTCCAGCCGACCGACGCGCTGCAGAACCGGGGGGGTCCGGCCGCTGATCCGCAGCTCCTCCAAGCTACCACTCCATAGTTTCGGCTACAGGAGCACGCTTCGGCTCGGTATCCACGGAGCGGAGGCATATATCTGGGAGCCCAAAGGCTGCATCACGTCCTGGCGTCGCAGTGGTGGTGGATTACCGTGTGAAGCGTCGGGGTGGCGTCTATGCCATTTTTATCTCGACTTTTCATTTGATCATGAGCACAGAGGAGGGAGAGGCGGGTCCAGCGTGTGGGGAGGCGAGGGGAGGCACCACCATCACCCACCGCCACACCTGGGAGGAAAGCGAGCCGCACGGCTCCCAAGGACGTCGGAGCCCCGACGACGACGAGGCGGAGCGGGGAGAGGAGGGAGAGGGCTGCCGGGAGAGCCGGAGCTGCAGGGATGCGTGTGACGGGGACGACGCGGGGACTTTCTCCAGCGAGGACGGAGCGGTCGGGGGCAGACCGGGCAAAGAGCAGACGATGCATTCAAACTGCAGCAGCGAAACCTGCATCCCCACTCCCAGCTGTCGGATCTGCTTCCAAGGCGCTGAGCAGGTAAGTGTGTAGTCCTCTGACACGTTCACAGGTCTGATACACCAGCGTGGCATCACATATTCTCTTCTAAAAGAGCTGCTTTTACAAATGGTGAAAGTTGGTTTCAATAGAATGAAGGTGAGGTCAGTCCTCACAGTGATTGGCTCACTGCTGCAACTCATATTTTGTATTTCTTATTTAACCTCTAGGCAGGTCATCTGTGTGACACGGGGTCTCATTCTCAAGACAGACTTGGTTGAGACATAATAGGACACAAAGGTGCAGACAGACAGGACATTCATCAGAGACTAAATGAGATATCTGCTTTCACAACTGGCCTGATTGGAGAGATTTCAGTAGTGAGGAGCGCCAACCAGAACCAAAACACATACGAAGGCTTAATCTGTCACAATTTAAACAAACTCAATTTAAGAGTGTAAAGAACATTGAACAGAAAAGTCCCATTTAACAACACAGGCCTTCAGCACCACGGACAGCGCATGGCTACCCCAGGGGCCCTCAGAAGGCCCCCAACATACAGAGGAATATCAGAGTTTTACTTTTTAACAGATGAGTTACATTGACTTTACTTTTTTACATTCTACAATTACAATCCCTTCAATGTGTTCACACTCAGACATTAAAGCGGATTCAGAGAGAAATGTTCTTTTTGTACTCATTTACATGCTGAATGTAATTTACAGAGTTAACGAACAAAACATGTGATCATCTTCTGAAATATGCAAAGTTTTAAACTACCCAACGATATATAAAGCAATTAAAATGAGTCCTTCCTCGACATACAGCATCTATGATCTCTGAAGAGGCTAAAAGCAGCTAAAACCATTTCATCGATTTAAAAATGAAGAACCACATCGAGTCAGAGTGAGTGTGACTAATAGCCACATGACACTTCCTCCATGACGTTACACCTTCCCTCTCAGGGAGGGAACTGCAGTCGATGCTTTAAGAACATTATAATCTGAGGTCAGGAGCTCCTTATATCTGACCTTATACCAAACATTTAAAGTTATATGTAACAACATTATATTATCCTGATGATCACCTGGAACCCTTTAGGTCCCCGAACCTCACTTTTGGAACCAGTGACTAACGGTACAAGAACAGCAGCAAAAGAAACACAAGGTTGTCCATAAAAGAAAAGGACGCATTCATTTAGAAAGTAGTTTAAAACACAACAGCATAGCTTCAAATCAGACTTCAGCACCAAGGACAGCTCACCATGTCGGGTTCAGAGTCTGACGTCATCGTGAGTGATTTCTCTCTCACAGACTTCTCACCAGTTTCATTACATTTGCATTCTAAATGTCTAAATGTTTAACTCGCATAACAAATGTTTCACAAAGACATAATGTGACTCATTTATATCTAACAGATCAGACACATGACTTAGGTCCACTGGGTGGACAACGATGCCTCATGCTTTGTTTTGCTGTGTGTGTTCATAAATTACGACCCGTTAACCTTCATGCACTCCAGCAGACAAGCTTTAATGTAATATTAATATATTTGTGTTTTAAAGAACTGAAATGAAAGCTTTAGATTCCAGTTGTTCAGCTGAACAGACATTTTTATGAAAACATCAGTCATGAATAAAAACAATCACAAAATTATGGCAAACTACGGATTTTTGAGCAACGTTTTTCTACTTTTCAGCTTTTTTGTAGTTATGAATGAATGTCATGTTATTGTTAACACGACAACACAGCCGTTAGATCTGTTAAAGTAGCCAGTGTTAGTGTTGGTATTCAGGAGATTAGTGGGGCTTATCTCTGTAGACCAGTCCAGATATCAGTGAAGCCCAGTTACACACATAGTGAAGAGGTCCAGACTCTGAGGTAGTACTGACCTGACAGTGTCGTAACCCAGGAAGGATCATGTTCGAGTGATAAGAATTATAAAAAAAAGAATAAACATTCAACACTACCAAGAGTGCAGAAGAAGTTGTCTGCTCAACGTTTCATGTTTCTGACGTCTCTGCAGTTTACAGTTTGTAGACATGTGCGTATTAATAATCTGACATTCATCCAAATAACATCTAAAATGTAGTTTTGTCCAAGCTTGATACCATTAACCACGAGAGGAGGAAGCCAGACATGGAGATGAAATCAGCAGTTTCCTTCAGAGGATGTTTACTGTTCATACAGTACATTAGGTTTTATGGTACGGCTATAAATTGATATTTTAACGGAGTCCTTTCAATTATTTCATTTTTTTTGCATTGATTTCAAAAAGTTTTGTGAGTCAGGTTTATTTGTAGAGCAGCTTCCAAACACAAAGGTAGTTCTAACTGCTGTGAATACAATGATATAGTACTTATTAAAATCAGTGCATATTGTAATGAAGCTGTAAACATTGAATCCTCATGAAATGCCAGAACTCCAGTGAAACGATGTCCAGCGTAGAGTTGATTTAACTTCAGGTGTTCCAGTAAGCAGAGGTAGGATTGGTTATTTGTACACTCAACACACAGTGAAACAAACCCCATCATGTGGTTGATAAAAGCGTAAATCACATGGATGTATGATACATATCATCTCCGAGCGATACATCAGTCTAACTGTCTCCGTGTCTTCCTTCCTGGAGGTGGCTGGACAGATGTGGACACTCTGTCCACCCCGTCTCTGAAATCTGACACTCTCGCCGGCCTGCTTGTCTCGTGACAGCGAGCCTCGATGAGGGACGTTCATCCCCCGCCAGAGCTGAAGGGAAAGAGAGGAGTCAGGGCCGTAAATGCCTAAGTGAATATCCTGTCTCCTGAACGTGGGCTGTGCACTATTAGCTAATCTAATAGCTCTGCCTCCGGGTCCAGACTGATATTTGATTTTTATACAAGGCCCCGCAGGCCGAGCAAGCTCGCCAGCCATCAAGACGATTGCAAAACCAGAAATTTTAAACTTAAAAAATATTCCTGTCTGAGCAGATGAGATTCACAATGAGACGTTCTTTAACACCAAAAGAAGACCAAATGAGACCAAACAGTAGTCAACAAATACAATCTCAACTCCAAGTTGTTCTTGGTGGTTTGTTTAAACAACTGCTGCCAACATGGACGATTGGTCCGAAATAAAGGTTCACTTACTGGACTTTTACATAAATGTCAACCGCGTCCCACAGTCCTCATCAAGTGGACCTGATTTAAGATTATATTTTCAGTTATTTCAATTCTTTGACAAACAATCATAACTCTAGGTGTACTTACATCTCCTTCAGCAGCTTTCCTTATTTCACTTTGTTCTGTCCACTGATGAAGACAGTGCCCAACGGTCGAAAGCTGAAGTATTCCTTAAGTTGAAGGAACTAGGTCCCCTTAGTAGCGTTTTCGGGAGATAATTGACAAACTCCTCCTCATTGCAAACTCCATCTGCTGATGAAGACCATGCGGTCCAGTCGAAAACTCCAGAACAAATGAGTCAGGGCCCCTTTGAGTTGAGATTGTTTTGGAAATGAATGAAAATGATCTTAACTCAAGGTCCACTTCCTATCGTTTGGGGACACTTTTGACTATGTACAAACTTTATACATTGATGAAGACCATGCGATGATGTTCAAAGCAGTGTAGAAAGCCAGTAAGTGGACCTTGAGTTTAGATGCTAATGATCTGAAACTACAATTTCTAAGGTCAAAAATGAACCGTCATGCTCCATAGTGTGTTTTTATTCGGATGGTCGAGTGATTTTAACAACGTAAACAATTTTAACGGCAATGTTGCCGGTTCGATTCCTGGCAGAGAACCTTCGGTGCATGTTTCTGTCCCCTCGTTTCTCTCTCTCTCTCCCTCTGTCTCTCTGTCTCTCTCTCTCTGTCTCCGTCTCTCTCTGTCTCTGTTTCTCTCTCTCTCCCCCTCTGTCTCTCTCTCGCTCTGTCTCTCTCTCTCTGTCTCCGTCTCTCTCTGTCTCTGTTTCTCTCTCTCTCCCCCTCTGTCTCTCTCTCGCTCTGTCTCTCTCTCTCTCTCTCTCTCTCTCTCTCGTTGTTTCCTGCCTCTCTTGTCAGAAACAAATACATGTTTATACTTTAGCTCTATTATCACCCTTCAGTTGAAGACTTTCTTGTCGTCTCTAGAATTCATTGGCCGTTAAATAAACGGACTGTTTTTCGTCAAATCCTGTGAGAAATCACAAACGTATTAAAATCCTCCTCGATGTCTCATCAGTCGCTGCTTCGGTGGATCACTGACCCGCTTTTAGTTCATTCAAGCGAAAGCCTCCGCGGTCTTCTTAAACCCACAAGGTTAATATGACACGCTGAGAAACGAGCCGGCTGACCGCTGACCTTAATATACTGTTAGTATGCGGCTCACAGCCGCGCCGGCAGGTCAAAGCTGCAGCAGTGGCTGCTCGAGGAAGGCCTCGGATACCCGTACGGCTGTGATGATCAATGTCACGCTGCATCCCGCCGTTAATATCCGCCATGAGTCTGTAGCTTTGAGAAATGATCATCGATCTGAGCGATGCTGGTAAAGGCCTCTGGTGAAACAAGTTGTGTGTTTGTCTTTGATGTACGACCCCGCTGAGAGACAACAGGCCAAACTGTGGCCTGAAAACAAGGATCTCTAGATGATGAGGAAGTTGACATGTAGACCCTTTGAAATGGAGGTAAGATAAATATTGAGGACAAGGTTCTAATATCGACTCAAAAGAAGATCGTTTCTTTAACATTCCATCACTGGCGCTACAGAGAGTGGTGCAGATCATCAAATACACCAGACAAGATGTGAATATTAATGTTATAGCAGTCTTTGTGTTGCTGCTTCCGTTCCGTCGTTAAATGTGTGCAGAAGAGAACGTTTCAGCTGTTCAAGTGATGAAACTACATCATGCTCAGCTCGGAGCTCCGTCCTCCATCATGTCAGGCTGTGGAGTGAGTTCAGAAGGTATAAACCTCAGCAGCTGTCCAATTTCATTTAGCAATTCATTGTTGTTGCCCTCCAGTGTAATCTGCCATTTGTTGCCCCCCCCCACCCCCATTTTAATCTGATCATACCTGACCTTTGGCCTCTCTCCGGTCTTCAGGGCGACCTGCTGAACCCGTGTCGGTGTGACGGCTCGGTGCGTTACACCCACCAGCACTGCCTGCTGAAGTGGATCAGCGAGCGAGGCTGCTGGACCTGCGAGCTCTGCTGCTATCGCTTCCACATCATCGCCATCAACCTGAAGACACCTTGGCAGGTAAAGTACTGCAGGACGGGTGATTCCATGGGCCAGTTCCTCTCTGGGTACAGCTGCCTCAGGCAGGGACTGTTTGGTGGAGATGGCAGTGAGAAACAGCCACATCTGACTCCAGAAGATATGTTCGCCTGTGGAAACACACGCCTACTTACGGCAATTACAAATGTCAACTACATAAAAAAAGATTGACTTCCTACTGCCTCTGTGATTCAGGTCTAGCTCGGTTTAGTTAACTCAAACTACTGGGTGAAGGTTCAGGATAGATGATGACCAGATGTGGTTTCTAATGAGGAGAGCTCTCCCAAATGAAGGAGCTCTGAGATGATAGATTGAAGGCTGCTGTTTCACCTCTAATCACATCACTCACCAGTCAGAACGTCTGGAGAACAGAGAGACCAGCTAGAAAGAGTCCTAACACAGAGGCTGTATTTGAAGATCTGGTGCCACCTTTACAAAAATGTTGTTCTTTTCTGTCTGCAGTGTCACTTAATGGTCATTTTGTGTGTCTTTGTAGGCACTTTTGGTGTCTCTTTGCAGTTGTTTTGTGTCTCTGTGTAGTTGTTTTGTGTCTCTTTGCAG
>NW_022280158.1:556605-560422 GCF_004355925.1 Anarrhichthys ocellatus | reverse complement strand
CTGTGCAGTTGTTTTGTGTCTCTGTGCAGTTGTTTTGTGTCTCTGTGTAGTTGTTTTGTGTCTCTGTGCAGTTGTTTTCGATCAAATCCTGCACACTGCACCTTTTATTAAGTCATGTTTGTATGAAGATGGGGGTTTAAACTGGCTATCAATGACACAGCGAGTATCCTTCTCCCTGAAAAACACTCATTTCCAATTAAATGCTTGACAAGGGATGTGACATTAAACTGCAGCCGTTAGATTCTCTCTGGGGTTATTTTGTTTTACAGCCTTTTTACTGCCATAAACATTTGAGGTTATTGTTTTCTCCCTCCGAGTGTGCTCTCTAAATTATTATGGAGGCATTAACAAGAGGTTGTTTTTATAGTCTCGGATGCATCGACCCACCGGTTATACTTATAATGTTCAGGAATATTCACAGCTTCTCTGGTAGAAGCAGTTTCACTGGCAAACTGACAGCAGTAAACCCACCTGCATCTGTCGCCTAGACTCATTTAGAAAAACCTAATGTAGAAGTGCACCTACTCTATAATTACCTAACTTTTCCTGCTTCTTCTCAATAAGCAGCTTTTAAATATTATCTTATTGCCTTTTTACGAATGACTCATTGCTCATAAAATGGAGAAGAAAGTGGACAAATATGCCACATGTGCTCAACCCAGGCTTATAAAAGGTGAACGAAGGCTTCACACCAAGTTGAGCTGTGAACCTTCAGTCCATCTAGCAGCATTTAGCTCAGACAGCTTCAACCACAATGATAAAGCAGAATTCCATCTGAAAAAATAATGAGCATCAGTGATGATCCCATAATCTGTCCATACATATAAATCAACAATATCTCTGACGTTCCCATTAAAGGGCCTGTTTGTTGCATTTCGGGGATCTATTAGCATCGCTATGTTTTCATTCGCGTATAATCACCTTAAGCTAAGAATCGTTCGGTTAGCTTAGCATGACTCCTTCATATCTACGTAGGGAGCGGGTCCTCTTCACACAGTCCGCCATGTTCTACGGTAGCCCAGAACGGACAAACCAAACACTGGCTCCAGAGCGCTTGTCACATTTTTACATTGCCTGCCACCGCGGTTCAACGACACGCCTGTGAAACTTTGATAACGTGGTCAGCTTTATTAGTGATCAATAAATAATTGATAACAACCTCAAACATATTCTTTGGGGATTTACAATAAAAACACCTGGGCTGCTACACTACGACACTCGTATTGTTGTTCTGTCGCTTTAATTCATCAGAGAGACCTCTCTACTAAGAACTACCTGCTGAACATCAGCATGTCGTTATTGTTAGCATACTAACTCTCAGAGCCGCTAGCATGGCTATGCTGTATTGTTAACAGAACATGTAACAAACCTGTGGTGTTTAAAAGATGTGTGAGCATTTACCAGGCAGGGTGCATCATGGGAAGTTAAGCATTCATTGTAACTATAAATCAGGAGATTTCTGCGTCTGCTGCTCTGATTTCTGACCGTCCGTCACTGAGGAAGTGTTTTGTTTTTAAGAAGTTTTGCTCAATTTAAAAAAGCTGAGTTGCATCTAAACCAATGCTGTCAAGAGTTATACTGTGAAGAAGACCGAAGTGAGGTTGTTTTTTTGGCTGTGAACCTGCTGAGTGTCTCTGGTTCCTCTTCAGGTCTCTGCTGTCAGTTTGGAGCGTCAGGATTCCTTCAGTCCTCATTTCCTCCAAAGCTGAACAGACAGAGACGCCCGAGGCTTAAAATATCTGCGTTCTGAATCGTTTCCTTCACTGAAGAACGTCGAGGCCTTTTCAGATCTGTTCGCTCCAGATGGGACTTGAGTCGCCGGCAGACCGAACAAACACACAGCTGAGGCTCAGAGCTCTGCTTTCTGTCCGTCGAGTCTGCCTGAAGTCTTTGCTTCTGAACCGTGCAGCTTCACAGTCGTCCGCTCGGCATCAAAGACTTTCTGTTTCCCAGTTGATTATTCTGTGTTCTTCTCCTCCACGCTCCTATTTCCTCTTGTTAGTGGTTTGGCTCTGACACACACATTTGTTCTCTCCACAACATTTTGTGTTCTTTCCCCTTGTGACATCCTGTTCTCATGGCCACATTATGACACAACAGGTCCCGGCACAGACATACAAAAGGACCCACCACCTCTCCTGCATACATGAAAAGCAATCTGCGCCGGTGTTATAAGGAGCATCATACAATATGGCGTTGGTTGCACATTGAGAGGAGGGTCGGCTAATATGTTTGGGCGTAGCATGACACTGAAGACCTATCGTCAACCCAAAAACAAAATTCAGCAATCCTGCTCTAAGCTTACCCTGTGGCCATGCAGCCCTTCCCCTTATGAGGCACATTTTGTTTGTAACAGTCCTTCTGGTTCTCTCTTGTGTCCGTGTGCAGTGGCAGTCCATCACCATCACCCTGGTGGAGAAGGTGCAGATCATCGCCGTGTTCCTGGGCTCTCTCTTCCTGGTGGCCAGCATCTCCTGGCTGCTGTGGTCAGCTCTCAGCCCGCAGGCCATCTGGCAGCGCCGCGACGTCCTCTTCCAGATCTGCTACGGCATGTACGGCTTCATGGACCTGGTCTGCGTAGGTGAGCCTCCCAACGAGTCGTGACAAATGTACAGAAGTTCCTCCTGGTCAGAATATCTGTTAAACTTAAAGCCAGGGTTAGTAATGTGAGTCATTTGAAACTAGCTAGAGTATGCTGAATTGCCAACTCTAAACAACGAACATGGCTTCTGTTTGTACTCACAAGTAGATGGGTAGAAAGGTAGGTAGAGGCTGGTGAGAGTTAAATAATTGTCTGGGCTCATTACAGTCCTGCGACAGCCACAGATTTTTCTTTTTACTGCAGGGAAATGAAGAAGAGTTTGGTTGTAACATTTGTTTATCCAGCATGGACTGCAGTCATGAGTCACAGCCTTTTAAGCCCAAGCCCTCAGGAAGAGTGCTGGAGTATGAAGCAGATTTTACACAGTGGCCAAACTTTGAAATTACAATTTCCAGTTCTGTCACAGGACGCCTCGGGGCCCAAAAACACTTTTTACCTTAGACTTACATTGGGAAAGAGACGTCTGTAACTCTTTTTTTGAGGTAAATCAACTGCCCAGTACAAACACTGGAATAGACCAAATCCAGAGTTATTGTCCGTCCTCCATTCATGTGAAAGACAACGAGGCTGGACCGAGGGCTGGGGGGCGGGGCTAAAGGAAACGTTGATGCGCTTGTTCTTTGGGCTTTTATACTCGTGGGTCAAACTTTGTTTTACCTCTTGCTCCACTGAGCAACTTTCTATGGAATGAACGT
The DNA here is from genome assembly GCF_004355925.1 of Anarrhichthys ocellatus. Taxonomy (NCBI): domain Eukaryota; kingdom Metazoa; phylum Chordata; class Actinopteri; order Perciformes; family Anarhichadidae; genus Anarrhichthys; species Anarrhichthys ocellatus. The sequence goes on along the minus strand of NW_022280158.1, from coordinate 557,125 downwards.
TGTAACCAGTTCTCTTTATACATCTTTATAAAGCCCCGCTGTGGACCACAAACTGAAGTCTGCAGAGCCCAGTTTGTCAAAGTTTATTAATTATGCCGTGTGTCCAAATTACACCAAATTCAACCAAGCGCCCCTTTGGCAGAAAGACGGACACAGAAAGACGGACGCAGAAGGACGGACGCAGAAAGACGGAGGCAGAAGGACGGACACAGAAAGACAGACGCAGAAAGACGGACACAGAAAGACAGACGCAGAAAGACGGACGCAGAAAGACAGACGCAGAAAGACGGACGGACACAGAAAGACAGACGCAGAAAGACGGACGCAGAAGGACGGACGCAGAAAGACGGACGCAGAAAGACGGACACAGAAAGACGGACGCAGAAGGACGGACGCAGAAAGACGGACGCAGAAGGACGGACGCAGAAAGACGGATGCAGAAAGACGGACGCAGAAGGACGGACGCAGAAAGACGGACACAGAAAGACGGACACAGAAGGACGGATGCAGAAGGACGGAC
>NW_022280158.1:544842-556505 GCF_004355925.1 Anarrhichthys ocellatus | reverse complement strand
CGGACGCAGAAGGACGGACACAGAAAGACGGACGCAGAAGGACGGACACAGAAGGACGGACACAGAAAGACGGACGCAGAAGGACGGACGCAGAAAGACGGAGGCAGAAGGACGGACGCAGAAAGACAGACGCAGAAAGACGGACGGACACAGAAAGACAGACGCAGAAAGACGGACGCAGAAAGACGGACACAGAAAGACGGACGCAGAAGGACGGACGCAGAAAGACGGACGCAGAAGGACGGACACAGAAGGACGGACGCAGAAAGACGGACGCAGAAGGACGGACGCAGAAAGACGGACACAGAAAGACGGACACAGAAGGACGGACGCAGAAAGACGGACACAGAAAGACGGACACAGAAGGACGGACGCAGAAAGACGGACACAGAAAGACAGACGCAGAAGGACGGACGCAGAAAGACAGACACAGAAAGACGGACTCAGAAGGACGGACGCAGAAAGACAGACGCAGAAAGACAGACGCAGAAAGACAGACACAGAAGGACGGACGCAGAAGGACGGACGCAGAAGGACAGACACTGCTTTATAGTTAGATATCCAGCCCTGGCTTTAAAGTTGTGAAACCTTGATTCTATTTGTGAATAGACGAGATCGTTTCTCTTTAATTCTGTTCTCTGTCTCGTTCCATGAGACTAAATCCGTAGCACAGATGGAGCAGAGCGTTAGTTCAGGCAGAGCACTGAAGTCACAGCTTGACGAGTTGATCGGCATCGACTGCTTCGTGAGCTGACTGTAGATCCACTCGTGTTTATACAGGTGTGCACAACACCTGCTGTAACCTGACACCTAAAGATACTTCATGATGGCTTTAGTTAGTTACGATGTGGCCTACAAGCCCTGTTATTCGGGGCGGGGGGGGGGGGGGGGTTTGCTAATATTTGTTAACATTCTGGCAATTTGTGCAACATCAACAGTGCTGAATTAGCCGTTAGCAGTTCCTGTTTGCAGTGTACCCATGGATGTGTAGATGAAAACCTACAAACGTGAAGCTTCTCATGCAAGTCCTGGTGTTATAAGATGCCTCTTTCTCCTTTCATTTCTAAGCGCTTTATTCACAAAGGACATGAGGGTTAATAAGATAAGTCGCACTGACTCTAAACGTATATCTGTGTTTTCAGTTCTACTGAGTTATGACTGGGATTAGTTCAATAGCAGAATCCTTGTTGTACCTTGTGTCCCAGATCTGCAGACATTTTTATCCTATTTGTGACAAAGAAATAATCTGTTAATTACCAGTTTTTATTCTCTACAAGCTTTGAACAAAAGAGGTAAACTGAAAGCAGTTTATGATTTTGAGTATCAATGAAAGCCTTCAAATAGGCTGAAACCCAGTTTAGGTGGCTCATTAGCATGTTTTAGTTATTTTTCGTTGACTGGTGTTTTTTTGTTTTGTTTTAACTATCAGCACAAACGTTTCACATTTAGGCTCTTACAGGTATACCACCCCCACAGTTACTCGCCCCGTGTCACCTTGAATATTTGAAGAAAACTTCTTTTTTCTCGTATGCCTCCACGACGAACGAAGAATAAAAGAATCCAGAGAAAAGTCCGGATGAATGGAAGTAAATGGGCGACGCGTTAGTTTTGCTCTATTTACTTAAATTCATCAAGACTTTTATTATGAGAGAATTCATCACAGGTTGAGTTATTGATGTATAAATGGTCATTTATAGGGTTAGGGTAGTTTTCCTTTAATGCAACATGTCATACCAGAGAAGCAGGAAATACTCTTTCCTCAGCTTTCCCCAAAACCTGTGAACCAGAAGTCCAGAGTTCAGCCTTGAGTCATGTTGTTCTGTGAGCGTATCGGAGGCTCACCGTTTCCTGTACTGTCTTTGTTCTTGTGACAGGCTTGATTGTCCACGAGGGGGCAGCGGTGTACAGCGTCTTCATGCGCTGGCGAGCCGTCAACCTCCACTGGGACGTCCAGAGCTACAATAAAGCAAAGGACTTGGAGGAGACGAGCACCGGCCATTCCTCGCTGGCCCCCAGGACACTTTGGTTGCCTCTGGCCACTTTTGGGCCCGACGGGCCCGTGCGTCCCACCCAGCTGGGGCCGCAGCCGTGGACCTGCCTCTGTTTGGCCCCCTTCTGTCCCGGCCTGGTGCCCCGAAGCAACCTCAGCCAGGACAGTGACTCAGGAGAGGTTGTCATTCGTGTGACATCGGTGTAAAACCAGGCGGCATTTATGCAGGAACACCTGGTGGTAACAATATAACAATATGGGCTTCTTCTGGGCAGTTTATAATATTCAACAATCTGTTGTTTTGGGGTTTTTCTGCAGATTTTTTCAATGTTTTCCGAATGAGTTAGAATCGGTTGTCTGCTCTGGGGCTGGTCCCCCAAAACGATCTCAACAGTTAAATGAACTCACGTGTGGTGTCTCTGTCTCTGTGTTTTATTATTTATATTATTAACCACAATCACCTTTCTTCCTTTCTTTTTCCTGAACATTGTGCAGCATTGACGTCATGTGGGGAAGAAAGTCGTGATGGGAAAGATGATCAGATTTATAACTCGTGACCATTCACATCATCACTCAGCTCATGATGGTTTAGGACTGCAGAGTTGTCTGTGTGAGAGGTAAAGGATGCTGTGCTTGGTCGACCTCATGCACTACATGCCGTACATTTGGTTTAATGTGTACTGATGTGTATCTGTACATTTATACAAAGTTTACAAGAAAGAAAAATGGAGTAAATGTTCAGTTGGTACGCCTCCAACTTCCTAAAATAAATAAATCATGGAATCACTTGGGCTCAACTGGAGGTCCTTGGTACTAAATTATCAGAATATTACAGGTCTGTAAAATAATGCTAGTCACCCAGTGAGGCTGTAAATACATTTAAACATCAGAAAACAATAGCTGGACAGCTATCAGTAGGAAACACCATCACAGCTCTAAGAATGACTTCACCTTCTCTCTGTTAACAATTGGATATGAAGCACGATGCGTTTGCTGACATTTGAACATTCAACTTCATGAAATAGAACTCCATTTACAATCTGCTCCACTGTTGTCATCATCGCTTATCCTAAAATATGACTCCAAACTGCTGAGGTACGAGAGGTTAACGTCACTTTGCCAAAAAGTTGAATTGGTTGTTGTTGTATCGGAGTAGATTTATTTAAAGTATAAGTACATGAGCAGAATACTGGCGTCGGTATCGGTACATCCCTGCTGGCAAATCTTCCGAACCAGAAAATCCGCTCACATGAAGACAATATCGAGCTAAAACAAGTAAAACAAACTGATTATCTGTCTGATTATCTGATTATCAGGCTGACTGAGCGGGATATTGGCTGTTCGCGGCTAATAAAGACACTTTACTCTTCATGTCCTTCAGGACGCAGGACTCAGAGATTAAACAGATTGTAAATGAGCACAAAACCAACTGATGTCAGACAGATGTTGAGGTTTCAGTTTCACTCAACAATGCAAGCGGCAAATATGGACGTTTTCTGTCATTTTTTAACTTGATACTCGGATGACTCGGCCGTTAAAGATTGTGGGTTTTAATCTGTCTGTCTGTCGTTCTGTTGAGCTTCCAGCAGCCCTGTGGTGTTTGGGTTGTGGGGTTTTTGAGGTTTGTGGTTGTGTTGTCGACCCGAGGTCATTTTGGATTTGTTGTTTTTTTGGTGCCTTCGGAGGCTGTAAATGACGTGTCAGTGCTCAGCACAGAGACGACTTGAATGTGACTTTTGCTGTTGGCTGTATTTCTATTTCTTTTGGATGTAACATGGATGTGATGTATAAAGAATATTTCTATACACAGAGAGCAGCGTGGGTCATTTGCCTGATGTCAAATAGAACGTAGCTGCCGGGCAGAACAACGATGGCTGCTTTCGGACGACGGTGAGTGGCACCTTTTCTGAGAGCTGAAACTGTGACGTCATTTTTCATGATGTCACAGTTTGTGACATCATCACTCCGCGACTGTCTGTCACTGTCCTGTGTGCCAAACTGACCTCGATCTAAGTAATTAGAAAGTACTCAAACACAAAACTACTCTTGTAATCATTTATTGTTAGAATCATCCGTTCAGTACGTCACACAGCTGATACAGATTAAAACAACAGGACACCAGTATTGTGTGAAAGGTCCACTGTCAGTCGGATGGCTGCGTAGAGAAAAATACAAGATTGACATCTTGAGAAAATCACCATATCGTCATCATTCAGGAGGAAAAGTAGAAGATAAAGACTTTCAGTTTAAAATGTACAGCCATGTGATTATAATATATATATATGTGTCTATATATAAAACATTATACCAAAAGAGAAACCACACATGGGAAACACAAGTGTACAGAATATACAACAAGGCACCGTGGAAGAAACCTGCACACGCGTCTTTGGGTGGATCTGCCGCCCGCGGAGCTCCAGTGAAATGTTGTAGGAATGTTACAGCGCACACAGTCCAGCTGAGCAAGTCATTCAAGCTAAGATACGATCGATCGCATCACAATCCACCTCTTTTTTATCATCATAATGTTCAATCACTGCAGTCTGACTTACTTAATGGGGGCGTTGCATCGTGTTTTAAAGCCTTCACAGCACAATAACTGTGCTTCACCTGCACGGTTCAATGAAAATGACAATTTTTGGCTTTCTGTCATATTTTGTGGCTTTCGTGCAGTTTTAAGTGCTTGCAAGTAATTATGTACTAAAGAAAAGAAGACCACTAGGGGTCAAAACGGAAGAATGACTGCAGGGTTATTATTCTGCCCCAAACATTAAAACAGCCCCAGACATTGATGTATGAACAGGTGACAGATGACTGCAGACTGCAGTTTAAAGGGGATGTTTGTGTCGCTGCAATTCCAACAATAATGACAGAAAGAAGTCGTTTTAGTGGCTGATTGAAAACGTTGTCTAACGAGGTCCTGGTTCTCATTAACAGCTGATACAGGTTAAATGTAGTAAATGTAGTTTCATATTGTCATTATCTACATTTTCTTGAGAATTAATTGAGAAAGTGTTCAGAGACTAAATTCTCAGTTTACATTCAGATAAAACAATGAATGTACTTCACGTTGGTAGAAAAGATCGTATAAAATTACAAAAATGAGATATTAAAGGTCTGGATGGACAAAGGTTCATCATTTTACAGGATGTACTTGGAACCATTTGGCTCGTTTACATCTGAAGTTAAGATCTCTGTCCACAGCGGGACCCGGTCTCTTGCAGCCATCGAGGTTTTTAAAAAGAGAACGTTAAGCTGCTGTGTTGGGTTTGTGGAGGTTTGGAGAGTAAATGTGATAAATGGCACGAATCCAAACTAAAGACTGTGGATGTGCACCATCGATATTAAGAAATGACCAGATTTGTCAGAAGAATGACTTGCGTAGCTGGACGGAGGCTGCAGCGTACAGAAGTACGTCGGTAGCTTCAGGGGAACGTGGGAGCAGCGTTCAGGTCCTGGTCCTACAGGAACACGATCGATGAGACTCGAGGCCCGTTCAGCTCGTCCTGCTTCAGCGTGAACAGGCACTTGTGTGACCTTTATTCAAAGTCGTCAGCAAATCCATCGAAAAACAATCGATCACAAATTAAAAAGTACAGTTGCATAATATTTACAGCGAGCAGATCATCCCTGGAGAACGTTTGTATAGAAGGTCGAGTCCCAGTGTTTCACAGCAGAGGAAACTATCTTCTGTTCTTTATCTTCTCTGCTTCATTTATTTTAGTTTTTACACGTAGACACACGTCTCACACACACATACACACACATCTCACACACACACACATCTCACACACACGTCTCACACACACACACACACACACACACGGACAAAAGCCTCAGTAACAAAAAGCCTCGCCCTGAATCAACACTCCTTGTCGTGTCACAGCACATTATTTCTACAGTAAACCTTCAGCTGGTTTTATTTTGGGGAGACACTTGACGAATTGTTCGTGTTGTATATTTTGTTGTTGTGTAATCGTTTGTTGTCCTCAATGACCACGTCAATGTCTTCCTTCCATTAGTTCGAGTCGACGCTACGAGCCACTTGACTTTAATGCGCTTTTATTCTGACACTTTGTTGCTAAACACAACGTCGTGTTATCTTTGTGTCATTTTACGGGATAACTGATTGTTCCTCTGTAGATGTCATCCCGTTCATGAAACCTTAAGATTCAAAGGCTCTTGAGCCCTTCGGGGCTTCAAGACGCAAATTACTAAACGAAACGGCGTTTTTACTTAAAATGATATTGAGGACGATTCATCAATTCTGTACAAAGTCGGGCTCGTGGTGTCGTCAGTGTTTAGTGTCTTGTTTTGAGCTCCATCCCTCCACCTTCTGAACACTGGAACCTGCTGACTCTCAGGTGTGTCATCATCAGGATGATATCTCGTTGTGAACTCTCAGGTGTGGATGTTTCATGTTTTGGAATGAAACCATTCAGAATACTAATCTTGAGCTAACTGAGGTTAAGAGCCTCGTGGTTTGTCTCCAGCATCCACAGAGTCAGTCTGACAGGTCGAATGTGCGAGCTGCTGCCTCAAGAGCGCCGAGGACGGGGCGTCCGACCGCGGCCCGGCGGCGGCCGCGCTCGAACCACTCAGCCGTGGGCGCTCCGGGCCAGTGGCCGTAAAGTTTAAAGGTCAAAGGGCGGCGTTCACCAGGCGCTGCACTGGCTGCCGTGGCTGCTGACGGACTGACAGTTGCTGTAGCGCTTCTTGACGATCATGCTGATGTAGGCCTTCATCAGCTTGGCGATGTCCATGACCTGCAGAGGAGAGGAGGAGGAAGAGGAGGAGGAGCAGGAAGAGGAGGAGGAGGAGCAGGAGGAGGAGGAGGAGCAGGAAGAGGAGGAGGAGGAGGAAGAGGAGGAGGAAGAGGAGGAGGAGCAGGAAGAGGAGGAGGAGGAGCAGGAGGAGCAGGAAGAGGAGGAGGAGGAGGAAGAGGAGGACGAGATTTCTATCATGATCGAGGCAAATTTGTGATTTTGGGTTATAGAAAGAAATTGAAAGTTAAAGTTGACATCAGCTCAACTTAGATGTGTAGCCTGCTATGCTGCAATGTAATCGCTCACCAAGCCCAAACAGTGAAGTATTTGTCTGTAGACGTGTGAATATTTTTCACACGTATATTGTAATATTTTAAAGTGCTGACGTTACCGAACTTCCTTCAAATATTCACATCATTTATTCCAACGTAAAGAAACTAATTTGCCGTACGAACCATTTGCGTTTCAAAGACCAGCTCTCGGCCCTCGACGGCGATCTTGTAGGTGTTGGCCAGCGGAGCTCCGAAGGAGAGAATCTGTTCGTACGGGAAAACCTCCAGAGGCCACGGCTCCCCTCGTTTGTACACCGATATGGCCTCCCGGCTGATGCCCAACCACAGCTCGGAGGGGAACGCTCCGTCCCGACACTAGACGACAGAAACAAGAAGCGTGAGAGCCGGCATTTCATACCTTTAGTCAGATTCACATTTTGATGTATTTCTGTCCTCACCTCCACGTTGAACAGCGTGGATCCGTATCCCTGCCACTCCTTCACCACGGCCATGTACTTGACCATGGCCTGCTCCTGGTTCATCCCCTGCAGCTTCTTCCACTTGTCCATCACGCTGGTCCTCACCGCCGTCGCCTCCTCCCTCATCCACGCCTCCAGGCTGTTCTCCTCCTCCAGCTTCTGCCGACTCAGCGAGCCGCTCCTGAAGCTCCGCCTCAGCGTTCCCTCCAGGAAGCTCGAGCGCTTCCTCTCTGAGGTCCCCGAGCGGTCGGCCACCGAGCCGGCGCCGGGAGCGAACGTCTTGGCCGAGTTCTGCACCCGGGCCCGCAATCGCGCCATGGGGAACACCAGGGACATTTCGGGGACGTTGGCCTGGGAGCTGTGATCGCCCTGGAGGTACTGAAGTCTCAGGGCAGCCAGGAACTGAAGAGTCTCCTCGGGGCCCGGATACTGACCACGGATGACGGCTTCGTGGGCCTGTTGACAAAAAACAATGTAAGATAGAGCTTCCAGAACAACCGCCTCAGTAAGTTAGTGCAATACACAAAATAAAACGAGAAACCCGATTTATTATAAACTGAGATTTTAACCTTCCGCTTTAGGGAACTGATTGTTAACATTTTTAGAAAATGTATAGATCAAAGTAAACAATCAATAATAAAGAATGCTGAGCTGAAACTCGGTTATTAATTGTAATATTATTTTGCTTGACACAATTTTGTTTAAAGTGTGTCTTACCTGTTCAAACATGAAGGCAAACTCCACGCTGTCTTTGGGGACATTTTCTGAGTCTAAGAAGCAGTAGAGCTTGAAGTAAAACTTCCATCCGGTGTTTCGTTCGTCTGAGCTGGCTGAGAGCCTGGAGACCAGAGAGAATTGATTTGCTTTAGACACAAACACTAACAAACACAAACACTAACACACACAAACAGACACTGTGACGCTTACTTTTCAAACTTGGCGAGCACGTCGGCCACCACCGCACGGCTCTCGATGGCTTTCTGCGTCGTGTCGTTGTGTTCGAACAGAGCAAACATGTTCCTGCTGTCCTCCATGGCCAGACCTCGGATCAGCTTCTCCACCACCTGACACACAAAAACAACCAATGCCTCATAAACTGCACTTTCAAAAATGTGCAGATGAAATCAAACTATTTAAGAGAACATGTCTATAAATACAACCTGCCCGTCACCCACCTCTCCGGCTGTTGTGTGTGAGTTGATGGTGATCTTGCAGGAGCCTCCTCCGTGGCAGTGAACCGTAGTGCTCATGTCCTGCCGGGCCACGATGGAGCGGATCTCCTCCTGCGACGGGACGTTCTCCCTGGCTCGAGTCTTCCTCAGGGAGTCCAGGGCGAAGGCGGCGTAACGATCCATCTCCGAGCCGGGTAGGAGCTCTCGAGTTCTGCAGAGGAAGCGATTTGGATCATTAACGATCTTCAGATTAATCTGTAAAGACAAGCTGTACTTTTCTGAAGACACAAACTCTCCGCAGCCATCCGTGAACATGCCAATACCTCTTCAGGTGGAACTTGAGGTATCTGAGGATGCTCCTGGTCGGGATGAAGGTGCAGGACATGCAGGTCAGGATCTTCCAGCTGCAGAGGTTCCCGGGGTTGCCGGGATGCGGCGGCCGCACCGTCTGCTTGATCAGCTGGCAGTAGAGCTCGTCCCGGAGCGGTTTCAGCTCCTGGCCGGTCTGCAGGATGCCCTGGATGATGGGCACCGGGTCGGCCATGCCCTCCAGGTGCTGCAGAGACCCGAACACTTTGAGGGCTTCGTCCTGCAGCGTCGTGTAGCTTCTGTTTCTCAGAGCTGAACCGGGGCAGAGGGCAGAGGTCAGTGATGTGACGGGTGGTGCGTGATCATAGCTACTTGTGCTACATCACCGTGTTTATTTAAAGCATAAAACTAGAAACATAGATTCATTTGGAATACTAAAACAGATTTTTAAAGAGGTGGAGTCACTGTTAAAGCAATGATGTGATTGAATTCCTGAATGTAAAATATTTGCATGTATTTTCACTTATGATACATTTCATAATCTGGTCTCTGATACTTGAGACTGAATATTTCAGTGTTTTTTGTGTCTTTATCTGTGCGACTCACCGCTGACGTGAATGTCTCCGTAGGGCAGCGGCAGCAGCGGCGAGTGCAGCGGGTGGTGGTTGAAGCGGAGGATGGGGTTCCTCTTGTAGATCTGCTCCACCACCTCCGAGTTCAGACAGTTCTCCTGCAGAGAGCAGAGAGAGAGTCCGCCTTCAACACGACGCTCTGCTGACTACCTGAGGGTTCACTACGGCTCTGCATCTGTGCTGAACTCTATCTGCAGCGAGCAGCAGGTGGGTTTGTCATTGTGGTAATTTAAGTTTCAGTTAGATCTTAATTATGGAATTATGACTCTGTTATAGTCACAGTTTAACAAAAAAACCACACTTTTCCATCACCTTGTTGCAACAGTTTGCATGTAGGAACACATCCACGTTCACTTGATTAGAGACTCTTACTTAACAAAGTGTTTCCTGCCCGATGCATGCTGGGATAGACTCTAGCGTCGGCTTTAAGCCGGGACGTTTCCTACCTTGATGTCCTGGACGAGCTGCTGGGTCGGCGTGTCGATGGGCGCTTTGGTGTCGATGACATTCTGGATGGAGTTGGCCCAGCGCGTGGCCTCATTCAGCAGCTTACAGTAGAGACGGTACGCGTGTTTGCGGCCGTACACGATCACGTTCCAGTAGCCTGGAGGACGACACCGAGAGACAACGAGTCACATTAAACGACGCGGTGAAGGTACGACGGTTTCTGACTGTGAGGAAGAACGTGAAGCATTAATGTTAATAATGTTATTTTCTTTTTCTCACCGGTGTCTTTGAAGACCCTTTCGTCCGGCTGTGCCACCGAGCAGAGGCTGTTCAGCACCAGCGTTCCCAGCTTCAGGGCGTTACGCTCGGAGCTCTTGTAGTAGTCCAGGGAATTGTGGGTAAGCAGGAACCAGCGCTTCTTCAGCTTCAGCGAGGCCTTCGTACTGTTCCTCATCTCTTTGTGCAGCCAGCCTGGTGGAAACAAAGGAATCAGGACAACAGGTTTACAGTCAGCTCCACATTGCAGCAGCAATCACAACCCTATTGTGGAAGCACAACTGCTGTTTAATAATAATAATAATAATAATAATTAACTAGACATTTTCTGTCTGTTTGAGTTGTTTGTCAAGCCCCCATAAAGTCAGATAAATGCTTAAAACATTGATTGAGTCTGGTGTGAGCTGCCACACCGACTACACTGCAAAGCAGAACTTCATGTAAAAAGTATAACAAGTTTAAAATGTAAGAAGAACCCAATAAGTCAACGGCTTCCACAACAAACCTGCTGGTGTTCCTCTAACATTGTTCATATCTGTGAATCTGATCTATATATCTGCCTGAAATGCATTCTGGGACGGACTCCAGCCCTGGAGCCGCCCTGTAAAAGGCTATCGGGGGTAAAGGGACGTCGAGCCGTCGCGTTGTCACCTCGGATGATGAACTCCTGGCCGTCGACTCGGGTGTCTCCTTTGGAGCGCTGCAGCAGGGTGATCCAGTGATGCATCTCCTCGGGCGTGTCGGCGTTGCAGTGCAGCACGCGGTTTGCCGTGATCATGACGAAGGAGTTCGGCCTGAGACGGTTCAGAGACAGAGTTCACGGTCAGAGGAAGAAGAGAGAAGACAAGAATCTAACATAACTTTCTAATGACACTGTGAGACGACCATATTTTCCACAAACTTTAAATGAAAACATTGTAATTGAGTCATTTCAGCAGTAATCAGTGACAGGACACCATCGAAGAAAGCTGTTAAGGTGCTGCTAACGTGACCGTTAAAAGTAGCATTCAAATGTTTTTATCTAACAGACACTTCAAATACTAAATAATAACAGAAGTGTGTGAAGCAGGTCTGCACAAAGAAAAGCCAGAGACGAGACGAGACGTGACTGAAGACGAGGTCCTCACCTCTCTGGATTATCTGCTGCACAAACCGAATCGATCATCCCCACATCCAGCGTGCCCTGAAGAGACAGAGGAGGCTCAGTGACAGGGTTCAGGGTTTGGATAATGAGATTGACCTTCTTCTGCCCCCATGGAAACCAATTATCTCTCACACACACACACACACACACACACACACACACACACACACACACAC
>NW_022280158.1:535171-544832 GCF_004355925.1 Anarrhichthys ocellatus | reverse complement strand
ACACACACACACACACACACACACACACACACACACACACACACACAGAAAAGAGGATGTGGCTTTACCAACACACCTGTGTCCTGTTCAACACAAACGACCACAACAGAACAGAAAAGAACAAACGAACGAGGTCGAGTGGATTCAGAATAAACCTAACACTGTTCAGATGATGACTCAGTGGATTCAAAAGTCAAAGGAAACTGAAGGAAATTTGTAATTAAAGAGAAGATGAATTGTGTGGAGATGTATTAAGTGTAATTGATAATGTATTGTTATTGTCTAATTGTACCTTATTTATATTGAGGTTTCTATCATTTTAATATCTTTGGATTTATTCATTTATTTTCATATATATCTTGCCCAAATATTCTGCCTTCTCTCTCAGACTTGGCGAATAAAATATGCTATAAAAAGGTTCCTTTTCCTGAAACACAAGTCAGGTTATTCATAATCATCCAGCTAAAATAAATCAACATAAAAGGAGGTAATTTAGCTAAAGAATACGTCTCTTATGTAGACGGGACAGTAAAACAAAGAGAGCGCCTCATTCTCACACAACCAACAGTCTGTCCTCTGGAGTGGAATTAAACCTGCCGGCCTTTAAGCTAATGGTAATGTTCCTGAGCCTAACTGAGCACACTGGATGTATCAGACCACAGTGGTCCATGCCGTACATCAAGGATCAGGATTGTTTTGCATCAATGTGATTAAATATTTAGACGTTTCAGATATCTTTTCCTCTGGTTTAGCCAAAAACAGATACAGAAAATCTGTGTATCGATTTGTATTCTACAAATCATTTAAACTCCTGATTTGAGGCTTCAAACACAACAAAGGACAAACTGACATGTTATGTGTGAAGCAGCTGAATCAGGTAGAAATCTGAGCATTTATTCAGACTCTTCACATGAGTGCTTTGCTTCCCCCGGCAGTACTCACCACAGCATTCTGGGGGTTGGCCTGCTCGTCATGCATCTCTCTGATCTCCTGCTCTGTAGAGCCGTGGACCTGACTCAGCACGCTGAACCACTGGCTGTAAACACGGAGACAACATCAACATCAGCATCAGCATCAGCATCATCAGCATCAGCATCAGCATCAGCATCAACATCAGCATCAGCATCAACATCATCAGCATCATCAGCATCAGCATCAACATCAGCATCATCAGCATCAGCATCAGCATCATCAGCATCAGCATCAACATCATCAGCATCAGCATCAGCATCAGCATCATCAGCATCAGCATCATCAGCATCAGCATCATCAGCATCAACATCATCAGCATCAACATCAGCATCAGCATCAGCATCAACATCAGCATCAGCATCAGCATCAACATCAGCATCAGCATCAGCATCAACATCAGCATCAGCATCAACATCAACATCAACATCATCACATGTTGTTTGAGTCAACTTCTCTCCCTAAATGGAGATATAATTGTGTGAACATGAAAAAACAAAAGGAACAATATATATTTGGGATAGTGTATCATGATTTATAAATGTAAATTCAAGTATAAGATATAACCTTGAGGAAAATGTTGTATTAATGCATCCCTATTACTATCTATGTGTCAGTAGATGGTACAGTAAGAACACAGGGATAATAAATACATGTGTGTGTAGAAATAATGTAAATGTAACATGATAAAAGTAGAAGGATTCAGAGAGAATGATAATGATAGTGTGACGTCAGCATTGTAATAATGTTTTGGGCTTCATCTCTGCATGAAAGATGATACACAGCGTACATTAAACAGTAATAATAGAAACAAACACAATGTACCTGGCGTCCTCGGCGGACTCTGCGATCAGGTGGAAGGTCCTCTCTGGCATCACGATGTTGATTCCGTTCTCCTTACCGGTGTTATCGATGATTTCTCTGCAGATCACAAGAAACAGAAACAGATGAATCTCTCCACAAGCGGGTCGCCTTCGAGGGCTCAGCTTGAAATTCATCGTTGCAAAAACATAAAAAAATCAATTTATAGTACAGCACATCATAAAAAGGCAGTTTGGCATGCCATGAAAATACATAGTATAGTATGTCATGAAGGGTGTAATAACAAAGCGTGCAATAAAAATAATAAAGTCATAATATAGTATAGTATAGTACTCTGGCCCTCAGAAAGGTGACGTGGAATTATGAATTATTATTGAATCACTGCGGTCTTACAATAGTTTCAATAATTTTCAAAACAAGTACCACAAAACAATAAAGGAATATAAATGTATGTAAGAAAGACACTAACTTTGTTTAAAAGGTTCTGGATTTACACTTCTAGAAAAGAAGTTGGCAATTTTCAAGTTACTTCAAATCTGTTATTGTAAAATCAGCATCTAGTGGTCATTAGAAGAACTGCATCCTAGTTATTGAGACAATATTGTAATTATGATTATTTCATATGTCAGATGTCTAGCTGTGTCCGTTTCCTTGAGTCTAAATCTCAGCCTGCATGTCTAATACGCAATAATGGAAATGAGCTTCTCCAACACTAATTACAGTCCACTCCTCATTCTGTTTGATTACTAAGAAGTAATAAAGTATTAATAATTCATGCTAGTTATTGTTGCCAGCAATAAAAGATAAAAAAGTGAACAAATTTGATGTCTTCGGGTCTTAAACTGACTCGGCCATGTTTGATTGGTCCTTACTTGGCGTCGTGCATGTCCAGCACCCCCTTCATCTTGTCCTCGCCGTCGTTCTCAAAGTACATGAGCTTGCTCTGCCGCAGCACGAACCAGCGGCGCTTCCAGTTGCGGCGGGACAGCGTCGACGAGCCGCCTCCCTTCTTGTGGAGCCAGCCCTGCTTCAGAGCCTCCTGCTTGGCCCGGAACCACAGGAAGGTCTCGTCCTTCAGAACGCACCAGCGCCGCTTCCACGTGTTCATCAGACCGCCTGCAGAGGAAACGCATGTCGTCACACTCTTCTGAACATATGAAAACGGTCGTGTTGCTAATTCTATTTTGGATGTTTTGTGAGTAACTCAGAAACGTAAAAAACGATGTTTCTTTATTTCCATTGTGAGAGTTCAGGGTACGTAAAACAAGGTTGAAAATGGACGAAGTAACACTACAATATTGTTCCAAAGAAGGACTCATCTCTCCTCGTGGACTATAGAAGTCAGAGGTTATTTCAGTCCTTTTAATGTTTTTCTAAAGAAGTGTAAGTACTGAAGGAGATACCTTTGATGAAGAGGAAGCTGTGGAAGTACGGGAGCGTGACGCAGCTGTAGACGGAGTCCCGCCGGTACGACAGTTCGTCATCGGTGTCGAGTCTGTCGAAGTCGTCCTCGCTGTCCTCAAACTGGAATAAAAACAACAGCAATGAGACATTCAGGATGTGCAGCCCATTGGTTTGCGGACTAATGTTATGAAGCCTCGAGTTCGACGATGTTACCATATATTGAAGGATTGAAACTAGAGATTGAGACCATAAACTCATGTTTACAATGTTTACTGAGGTAATAAATCAAGAGAGAAGTAGAGTCATTTTCTCATAGACTTCTATACAACCAGAGGAGTCGCCCCCTCGTGGACACTAGAGAGAATGCAAGTTTTAAGACACTTCACTCGGCAGAACCGGCGGTTGCCGCCTGGCACCAACTCACCGACGACTGGGCCCCCTCCGAGCTGAAGCGGTAGGCTCCTGAGCTGTTGTAGGTGCCAACAGAGCCGCGGTAGTCAGGAGACCACTGGCCACTGCGAGGGTTGGAGAAGGCCACGCTGCCACTGGACACGATGGCGCCCTCGTCGTAGTCGTCCTGGTCGTAGTCCGAATCCTCGTCCGGCGGTATGAGCTCCACCAAGTCATCGGACGGAGCCTCGGTCGAAGCCTGTGGGTGACAGTAGGCCGAGTCCCCGCTGGATGAGGCGGCGTGGCAGGGTGGGGGCACCGGCGGTAAAGGCAGCGGCTGGTGTTGCAGGGCGGTTGGCGGCAGCGGTGGGGTCACACCGTCATTGGCGTACGGGTCTTCTTCAGACGAGTCATCGCTCGTCCGGATCCCGCTCGTCCGCTGGCCGTCCGAGTGGCCGTGCTCGCTCGGGTTGGGCGAGTCCTTGAAGGCCTCGTCATCCGCCTCGAACCCTTCGTCGACCTCTTCCTCCTCGTTGCCTCTCCTCCGTCCGCTCTCCTTCTCCTCCCCTTCGCCGACTCCCAAAGAGCTCTCGATGTTCCTCACGCACTCGTCGATCTCGTCGAAGTTCAGCGAGTCGAGGAACTGCTGCGCCGCCTTGCACGCCTCGTCCTCCAGGCGCCGGAGCTCCTGGTCGCGGAGGAGCTGCAGCCGGTTGAGTGAGGCCTCCGTCAGGGAGAGCTCCTGACGCTCCTTCTGCCTCTGCAGCGACTGGATCTCCCGCTCCAGTCGCAGGATCTCCTCCACCTGAGTAGCCTCGTGAGGAATGATTGCCTCGTCCGGTTCGGACGCTTCCTCGAGGGCCTCTGCCGACTCCGCCAACTGCGGCTCCTCCGAGGTGTCCGCTGATGCCGCAGCTGCTGCTGCAGGTTGAGGCAAAGCCAGAGAGGCCAACTCCTCAGCCAGAAGAAGCTCCTCCAGTCGTCTGGCCTCCTCAGCCTGAGCATGGAAAAAAAGACAAAAATATGAAAACTCTGTGACAGAAACACTTCCTGTCATCTGAATTAAATCTTTGTTTAAATGCAATTTGAACGTGTTTAGAAACTGGGCTCCTCTGCAAAACAAATGATCAGTGAAATATCTAAAATCATAAAAATGAACTCCTAAATAATCGTGTTTCATCGTACCTCTCTGGCGAGTCTCTCAGCCTCCAGCTTCTGTCTCACCCTGCAGAGACACAAACAGACAGACGGAGTCAGCTGACTGACGGTAAGAGATTCTACCGGAGAAACAAGTCATTTCATTTCCTGTCTCATCGTGGCATTAAAATTCCATAAAAGCCATCAGGAGTACAGATTGTAAAGGCCCGACACATCAATCCAAACAACAACAGTATGAGTTATATGTGCAAATATTAAGTCAAAAAACTAGACTCATGACTCATTCATTGTGGCTATAACTGCTCATCCGAACTGCAAACTACTTTCATTTGAACTACACACAGCCCTGAAAAGTAACGCGTAAAATGCAGCAGACATGACAGTATTTAGGGTTTTAACGGATTACATGAGAGTAGCAACTGGTAGAATTTCTATGCCAAATACCACTAACTCCTCCTTTTACTTGACTAGCCCACCTCTCCAGCTGCTCCTCCTCCTCCCTCCTCTTCCTCTCCTCCTCCTCCCTCCTCTTCCTCTCCTCCAGCAGCCGGCTGAAGGCCCGTCGGGCCAGCTGGCCTCTGACGCGCTTCTGGAAGGTGAGCGCCGCCCAGCGGACGAGCAGGAACTTCCTCCTCCAGTAGAAAGCCCGGTAGTTCTTCTGGATGACCACAATGCACTGCAGCAGCTTCCTGTACTGCTTCCTGTGTGTGTGGGGGACAGCGTCGGCAAATCAGCACGATCAGTCAACGAACGGGACTTTGGGTCAGAACGAACACGTCACTTGTTTCTGATATATTTAACTTTAAACATCGAGTCGTACCGGGCCATGTAGCCCATGACGTGGGCCTGGATGATCACGGCGGCCCTCAGCACCTCCATCTCCCTCTGCTTCTCCAGGCGATGCTCCAGAGACTCCCGGAGGAACACCTGAGAGGGGAGGAGACGGGGAGGACGACATAGGGAGAGAGGAAGTGAGGACAAAGGAGGGAGACGAAGGGGACAGAGGCCAAAGAACAAACCATTAGTTATTCTATCCCTGTTCATCAGACCAGTGCTGCACATACACACTTTAAATGAATGTTTCAAAATATGCATTCACAGGAAAAAACTGTTTAATTACAAAAATAGAGAATATTCTTAGAATAAAATGAGAAGATGGGGCTGATGAGGAGATCATTACAGATCAATAACATGACTTTTTCTTTCTTGTCATTTTGGCTTTGATTTAAGTTGAGATAAATGTTTGCATGGATATTAATGTGTCAAACATCTCATCACATCTTTGTATGACATCATTTCAGTGTCAAACGCATTTTTTCATTTCTACGACACTTTCCCCTCCTCATTATTATTGTCATTAACAATGAATGTGTTGTTTTTTAGAAGTTTCGTGTATAAAAGTAAAAAAATAGTTGAAAAAGTAAAGTCAATTAAATGTTGGAGTTAATCCAGATGACTTTTTAAAAGCTTATCATCAGTCCAGAAGTTTACAGGAACAAGGATTCACATGCAGGTTACAGTAATGCTACCAAATAGTAATAATGTGAAAATGTATCGGTGCTATGAACCTACACGTTTTTGAATACATGTGACTAATTTATAAGAGTATAATATGAACATATATCTGCTAGCCTCTGCTTAACACAGTGCATCCACACACATTTTGAATTTGCAAGTGAACAGAATGAAAGAGAGACAGTCCCTCCTCTTTCCTATAACATCCCCATTTAACACGCACTCCCTTCCACAAGAACAATCGAAGCGAACAAAGCGGCCGACGATAAATCAAACCCAGATCCCCCTCTCCTTTCTGTTCCCTCTGCTAAAGACCGCAGATTACTGCAGCCGGTGATTTCGGCTACATCTCTCCGTGAAAAGACTGTTTCTTTTTTACAGGCAGCTGCACGCTGTAGGAGCCGAGCTGTCGCCCATTGATAGAGAAACTGGGCCTGCTGAGGGACGCCGGGGGTTAATCCGATTAGGGAGGGAGGAAAATGAGATATGGGACGTTTGGTCTCGGGCGACAGAGACGGCAGGGAAATGTCTCGGTGCTACGGGGGGAACAGCGGTAGAGATTGCCTTTCTCCTGTTGAATGATGTGTGTGTCTGTGTGTGTGTGTGTGAGAGTGTGTGTGAGAGTGTGTGCTGTTGGCAGGGTGACAGAGTGTTGAATCCTCAGTGGTGAGGCACTAATGAGATTTTCAGGAGGAAATGTAAACTCGCCTGGGTGATTTGGAACGTCACCGACGAGCAGGTTAATTAACGAGGAAACATGCAGTACATGGCCCAGCACGTGCACACACACAAACACACACATACACACAAAACCACCAGTGTCTCCCCTGAATGGTCAGATTGTAGAAGACTTTGCAGCAGCATTGAAAGCCGTCACAGCAGATTAAAACTCTGAAACCAGCCGATGCAGCTGGATAATTCCTCTATTCAGAAGTAGAACAAAAGTACAACATGAACAGAGGTAGAGGTATTCAGAGCAGAAGAAACAGTACTGCTGTGTATATATATATATACTCTATCACTAAGGACAGATGCAAACCTGCAAAAAGCTGACACACTGCTGGTTTAGAGGTGTTGAAGATGAAACATAATAAGAAAAATTAAGTATATAAAATATACTTGATATAAGTATATGATTATATATTGAGAAAAATATATTTATCCAAATAAAGAAAAATGGAAACAGAGTGGTTGTGCTTGTGGAGTGCTGGCTGTCCAAGCTTATGTTGTTCAGTAAATTAACTTTTTATCTGTGTGCTACAGACACACGCACACATACACACATTCAAGTGCACTTACAAAACCACACACATGAAATAAAATGTTTAGCCTCGTGAGGACCGGGTCCCCACAATGTGTGATCAGATTTATGTCCCCACGACGTAACACACACAAGAAAACACACACACAAAACACACCGTCGTTTTAATAAACAACTTCCAACACGAAATCACACATGCTCGGTTAAGAGTGCACACATTTACATCCAAATGAATTGACCGACTAATCCTCTTTAATCATTACTATGCTAATTAGCGGGACAAAAGCCACGCTAAGCCTTGGCGCACTTTTGATTCTTGCCGTCGGGGCCTTTGGGGAGCGCCGCTCGCCGTGACGGGTCAGGCCCGCAGAGAGAGAACGGAACCCTGGGAGAAGCACGAAGAGCCACATCACTTCCAGGAAATTAAGTTTGAGGTTGTAAGAGTTGGACAATAGCGAGGACATGTGCCGACTGAAAAGGGGCTGCAGGCCGGCTCGATGTAAATCTCACCGCGAGAGGCAGCGGGACAAAGTGGACGAATCCCTCCGAGGGTAATAGAAGTGATTTAACGGTTTACAGGCAAGTCAGAGCAGCAGGAACGGCTTTGTGGTTCAGTGCTGAGAGATGCTCTACAAAGGGCTCTCAGCAGCCATGTTGGATGTTCTACAGCAGGTGATCTCAACCTGTTATCACTGAAGGCCCACTTCTGATTGTTAAAAATTTTTTTAAATAAATGACAAAACATAAAAAAAGAGAAAAAATAGTCTGTAAATATGTGCCTTTGTCAGCTGTAATGAACGCCATTATGAATCCAAATTTAACGTAATCAGGATCATATTTCCTTACAACATGGAACTTTAACTGGCACAGGGTCGTCCCCGACATCACTTTTTAGTTTTAAAGACTGATTTTCATTTTTTGTCACTGCATCCAAGATAATGTTAGCTAGCTACAGTGGCAAAACCAGCCGGCAACCTCCGGTTCATTAAAGTGAAGCCAAAGCTTCATGTGTTAAAGCTGCATTCTCTCTAGTGTCCACCAGGGGGCGACTCCTCTGGTTGTATAGAAGTCTATGAGAAAATGACTCTACTTCTCTCTTGATTTATTAGAAGTAAACATTGTAAACATGAGTTTATGGTCTCAATCTCTAGTTTCAAGTCTTCTTCAATACAGCATGATGTTCATTTAGTACATTACAGTCTGTGGGCAAAACAAGCTCATCTCTACATGATGATGTGATATTCAAACGTAATTGCTCATTAAAAATAATTCTTAATTAGTTCTTTTAATTGATGTGAATTTTAGAGCGCTTTTAGATATAAGAATCTAAGCTAACTATTTGGCAGTACCTCCACGGCCCACTAGATGGCGCTGAGAGACCCACTGTTCTAAAGCAGATTCTGCAAATTACAATACAAACCAATGTGTGCTTCTCTCAATAAGTGAATCTTCTAAGGAGATTTCTGACAAGACAAAACAAAAAATAAGGGCTCTTCTGTAAATTTAGTAAATTCCATTGCTGCTTATTATATAGATGCAATAAAACTCAAAGAAGAGAAGAAGAAGAGGCTCAAACAGCCTTTACCCGAAAGGCTTCTTTACCCTTCAAACTCTGAAGATGTCCTCAAGAAGAATATATATGAGTCTATTTAAATCCATATTAATTTATGTATAACATGCATTTATGTACAGTCAATGGTATATACTATATGTGATGGCTATGTGTGGATACACATAATATCAAATGATGCTTTGAGTAATGAAGGTATTTGTTTTCTGTGATGCTCCTGTGCTTTAACTGATAACTGACAATCTAACAGTGAAAAAAGGTCCCACGTTTACATCTTAAAAAAAGGTTTGCATGTTCTTTTTTTTATCAGAACAACAACTATTTTCTTTTACCTTAACAAGCTTTCATATATTCTGTGATTTTTGGTCATTTTTATTGTTTGCTGAGTCATTCAGATTTCTCTTTTAATGTGCAAATACATGAATGTGTGTAAACAATTGATGGAAAGATAGACTGAGCTAATATCTTATCATTCAGGTGACACGTGACTCTTAATTCAGTTTCTTGTGGTATTGTTGGTCCTGGACACACACACACACACACACACACACACACACACACACACACACACA
>NW_022280158.1:520342-535161 GCF_004355925.1 Anarrhichthys ocellatus | reverse complement strand
ACACACACACACACACACACACACACACACACACACACACACACACACAAAACTAATGACCATTCATCCGTTCAGCCATCCTCCACTGCTGTCACCTCTTGCAGCATCACACAGTCATGCTGTGATTAGGGATCTGTGTCCCCCATCTGTCATTTCCCCACAGCAACCTCACACACACACACACACACACACACACACACACACGTTGGCAGTAGGTATATCCTCTCTGATCCGGTGTAGTGGAAGCAGAGAGCAGAAGACCGGGGGGATGAAGACTGGATCCAATAATTGTTGGATTCCACACTTCAGATGCTCTGGACTTCAATTATATATGATCCCACACACACTCACACACACACACACACACACACACACACACACACACACACACACACTCACACACGCTCACACACACTCACACACACACACGGGTACCTGTGCTCTTGAATGGTTTCATCGAGTTGTATTTCTTGTAAGACGCCTGAAGCCAAACTAAGCCTTGAGGGCAGCCAGCATGGTTTGGCGAAAGCAAGACTTGCATCCAGTCGTATTGATGTGAGAGAGGAATGAAAGCGATCGGACGTTTTGAGCCGGAGGCGGAACAATCAGGAGCTCAGGATTTGACAGGAACAAGTCAGTTAAGCTGCAGAGAAGAGAGCAGGAAGGATGTTTCCCACCGCTGATTGACAGGAAATGCAAATCTGAGGGAGAAATTGTTTCTGTTGTCGACGCATTTATTTGAATGAGCCAAAGGAGCCTCAGACAGCGTGTGTGTTAGCAGCCTGGCAGGCGTTTTGTGATTGTTCTCAGAGTGAGAGGGTGACGTGTTTTGCTCGCTGCGCTCTATGTGATTTGTTCACTTTTATTCTGCCGTCTTGGCAAGAAAACCTTGGAAAAGAGATTAGAAATGTCAAAACGGTACAAAAAAGTAGAAAAAAAAGAGTCAAACTAAAAAGCAACAATCAGAGACCTGAGGCAATACAACAGGACCCCAGCAGACCAGATTCGGCCTGAATGAGGGCCCCTGAAGACCTCAAGATATTTGATAATTTCTCAAACTTATGTGATCAAACGCCATAGAAATGACAAAATACGAAAGCAAATAACATCTGCGCCTCACCTTGGTCTTTCCCAGCTGCCACTCTGCACTGCTGCTGTCGTAGCGGTGCAGCAGCTGGACGCAGCTCCTCCTGTGGTCGTCCGGCATCACCGCGCCCGGCATCAACACCTTGTACCTGGAGAGCAGGTGAGGTGAAGCAGAAGTCCAGCGCTTGTTGTGGTTCTCATGGTGAAGCAGCAAGGATCTAGTCTGCATATCATTTTTATGGTGTTCTAAACAAAGTTATTTTCTTAAATTGCTAACTGGCTTCAGTTTAAACAGAGCAACCATCTATATCTGTCACATAAGAATAAAGGATGATACATGTATTCATGTAAGATATGACGACGGTGCTGGAAGTCTTGGTGTCGGGACAAACCTGGAGCAGAAGTCTTGGAAAGGTCTCCGGACGGGGAACCCGGTGCGTCGAATCCTGACCGTCTCCAACATGCCGGAGTATCTGAGCTGGTTCAGAACCAACGTCTGGTCGAACTGGTCAGGCATCTAGAGGCAGACGCATGTGACAAACAGGATGAATATGAGGCCGTTTGACTGCAGGACAGTCACATCTGATAGATATTTAAATAATGATTAAGTGTGTTAAGTGAAAAAATCTGTAATAAGTGAGAACTTTAACACCACAGCAAACTTCCATGAATGTTCCTCTGTCATGTAATCAATGCATCAGCTGCTCTCACAACACTCTTCCAGTATTGATAATCCAGGACATCGTGATCTCTCATGCAGCACTAGTGGACGGAGGTGTCATTTTGTTTTTTACAGCTGTGGTGATGGATTTGGGATTGTGACTTCACTCCTGTGTAGAGCTCTGAACGTGTTCTTTCATAGGATGCTCTGCTGTGTTGAAAGGGTTCACAATTCTGTATTGAGCTTTGCATTCTGGGTAAGAATCCAGGAAGTTGTCTTCGTCTGACGAATGTAAGTTTGATGTTGCACCACAACTCGTTTGATGTTGTGTCAACAGAGGCTTCATCAGAGCTGTTTGATGGAAACCCTGAGACTGAACTAGACAGTTGACATGCTTTAAAACCAAAACGACGGGCCCAAAGAGGCTAACAGAGACATATTTCACAGCTCTTTAAATCCCTTTGAGTGCTGAATCTGTCAAACCACGTCATATGATGTCTGCAGGAAAACCACACGCCACTCCCATCCCTTTAAACGCATATACACACGACCCTGCATACCACTCATTCACAGCCTTGAACCCAGAGAGAGAAGCGCGTACGACGGCAGCAACAAATCAAAACCCCTCCAAAAAAAAACACACACTTGGCATTGAGATACCATTATGAAGAGGCCATTTTCTCGGGGACCCCTCTCGCCCTGTAACCTCAGTGGGCGTAGGGGGTTGAGGGGGTTGGGGGGGCTGGGGGCGCTCAGGATAAGAGTGGGCTTTCATAGCCGCTCGTAATGCCCCCTTTATCCAGCGCACATCTCCCCTGATCGCCCGTTGATGGCCCATTTGAGCCGCTGAGATGAAGGGAGGCCAATTCACCACCAGATCTTGACTGAGTGGACTGAATGGGGCCCTTTAGCTGCCACAGGCCGCGGAGAGTGCCTCATTAGCATAAATGTACATTTGCATGCGGCCGGGCCGCAGCGCGCACAAAGCCGAGCGGGTCAGGAAGCTGCCCTCCTGTTTTCTACTTCCAGTGTTTCCTCCTGTTTTCGCTCAGATTCTTGGACGTCAACAGCCGCTCGTTGTAGGAGTCAACCTGGTGAATTAAAATGTCTCCTCGTTCTTTAGTTCAGTCTCTGGAACACAATCCAGAGAAGCTCCATGCTGTGTCAAAGAGCTGCCGGAGACACTGCGCTGTCTCACTTCAGTCATCACATGTTCTGTGTCAGACAGGTCCGTTCTGTCCTTTTCTATTCAGTATTTCTAGTAATGACTCAACTAAAGCTGCCTGAAGTGAGAATAAAAAGCTCAAACTGACATGAATTCAGCCTTTGTACCTCAGAAATTAGTGTCACGGTTGGAATATTTGGCAGAAAGTTGGAGAAAATCGCCCAAAACTCAATTTAAACAGGACACAAAATAATAGTTTTCCCTCGTCATTGGCTACTGTACCTATTCTTACAGATACGGTTCCATGGGAGACACTGGAAGGGAGGGACTTTGCATCTTTATGCCAAATGTTTTTGGTATCACCAGTTTATGTCCCATGAGACTGAAACGTTCCGTTGTCCACCTATTGTCTTGTAGTGTAGAATCAAAGGTTCTTGGTGGGGTTGTTTTGGAAAAGATGCCTCAATAAGCGTTCGATTTTAAAATGTTTTGGGGCAAAATCAACTGTCCATCAACTCAGAACAACAGGCAGACCACCTCTGGCCTCTACAGGGGCGTGACAACAGCAGCCCGAGGGGTAAAGACTCAGTGTCCTTTCTCAGCCCGACTTCCCTGCTAAAAGACTCGGGGCATTCAACAGGGACAAAGGGGGGCGTGGCGGTGGTCCGCTCCCGAGGGGGTTGGGAACCGGCGGGGGAAGACATCAGGATGATGAGCCGACCATCGTTCAACAGCAGTAAGAAGCTACGGAGATGATCCTGAGTCTTTGTACTTTAATCGTTTGTCATTCTGTAGCTGATTTTCAAGATTCCATGAATTTCTTGACCACTCAAACGAGAAAATAAAAAGCAGTTTGAACAGACTGGAACAATCCCGGATGAAGTGAGGATGTCCATCTGTGTCGATTCGGTCCACAGGTTCTTACACATTTCTGTCCAAATACTCTAATCTGGTTCGTGTGTGTGAGCAACTGTCATATTGGGTTGAAATTGCATTTCAGCAGCCACCGAGAGGCAGCGACAGATAACTGGATTCATCGCCCAGAGATTTGATTTTCTCATTTCCTCAGGCCACCTTTGGATAACACAGAATGTTTCTTCAGAGTTTTATACTTTCTTCTGCACCAAAATGAGTTTCTGCCACTGACTGAACTCTATAACCTCACATTTGAGGGTTTGAATATTGATGAATGCATCACCCAACTGCTGTCCCAAACTGAGTGGTTCATAGCAGAGAAATGTCTCTGCATATTATTGTTCTACCTTTAATTAAACGCGTTTGAAGACCTTTGATCTCTACAAGGATCAACATTCTTGCTTTAAACTAAGAACATCTGAGAGCATCTAGAACCCAAAGACCTGCGTGTCTCTTTGTCAGGAGTCCTGTTTGCTTCTGGGCGTCCAGGTCTGAATGTGGGATTATCACTCACTGCTCAGTCGGGGCTCCTTCTCTGAGGTGATTTTGGGGGAAACAATGTTTTCCGCTCAGAGAAGGACATAAATCCAACCTAAATCCCCGACCCCGCTGGATTTAAGCCTGAGCCAGTTTGGAGGAGGATTCTTGTGGGTTTGATTTCTCAGAAAACATTAATGACACAAAGGAAAGCTGCAGAGGTAGAGCGACTGAGGAGGAACCAGTAAAAACAAAAACCAGATATCAATTAAGTCTCCGTTAGCTGTAAAGAAGATGATCTGCAGCTTCTTTGTGCAAGTTCTCGTCATGTTAAGAACGTTCTAAACTACAATAAATAACAGACAGATGCACTGACTCTAACACACTGCAGCTCACTGTTCAATGCTCTCGTTCCTGTTTTAAAAAGAGACATTTCAGAACATCAACATGACAAAGAGCAGCTATGATCGACGGGCGCATCGAACCATTTCTCTCTGTTATCGAATGATCTGTCAATTATTCTTTCGATGAATCAATTAGTAGTTTCAGTCAATAAAATGCCCGAAAAGAGTAAAAAATATCTGGGACCAAGCAAACACATTTGGCATGTTCGCTCAACAGATGAGTCGCACACAAAGTGATTTCAACACAACAGAAGGGATTCAAAATGACACCAAATCCTAAAATATCGGCACCGTAAGACACACAGATGCTATTTCCCATCTTTGCGTCACAACCATTGAATTCAGGAGGTACAAATAAAAGATCCCATTAGAAGCTCTTCTTACACAACAGTAGCCAGAGAAACTACTTTCCCCTGATAATCATGTCATTAACGGAACAGTCTGCTCATTATGTCGTCAGCATGGATCAGGCTTTAATAATCATCGTGCACTCACACAGCGGTTAGACCTGCAGGCTCTAATGTTTCATCGTTTCCCTTTTCTCGAAATTCGATGCGGATCAGTTTGGTTCTGAAAGCCTTCGTGTCCAATTAAGGAGACGACAAACAGGAAGCTGAGGGTCTGTCTGTTGCTCCACAGCACGGAGTTATGAAACAGCACAGCAGAGTAAAGAATCATTAATGAAGAATAAAGCTGCTGCATCTTTTTCTTTTGCAGGATCTTTGGATCGGTAGAATAATTACAGAAACTGTTTCCAGTTTTCTCACTTTTGTACCAAATTCAAGCTCCGTGCAATATTAAAATTGCAGCCGTCCATTAATTGATATTGCTTTTAATTACTGCTGCGTCTCTATTTTCAACAATCTGATTAGTTTTGGTCCAAAAGTTGAAGCTGATTGAGCAGCAGAGTTGGATACGAATTCAAAATGCACGGTGTAAAATCACCTTTAGACATTAAATGCATGCATGACATCTCTACTCTTTCTTTTTAGATGTTCCTTAGCAGATGACACTTTACTCAGCGGACAGAAACTAGACTCTTCTGTGTGCAAAACACAGGAAATCAAACTGCCTGAAAAGCCTGAAACGATGAGAAACTCTCTCTGAGCATCTGTATCATGTAGCCGAACACAAACCGCTGCGTCTCTCCTCGTTCCACAGCACTTGAACCCTCCGCTGGATGCTCAAAAACCCCGTGCAACAAGCGGCACACTCGAACGCACCGCTTCCCATTTAAATGAAGAACAAGCCTCGGGTCTCACCGTGCATCGCAGCTCGGAGCTTCGCTTCCTTCAGCGGTTTGTCAGATCAGAGAGAAACGGGGGAAAGGACAGAAAACTTCTCTCTGTCTCTGCTCCCAACACACACACACACACACACACACACACACGCATACAATGCCACCACAGAGTCAAACAAAGGCTTTCAAACCCAGACTCACCCAGAACTCCCCCCCCCCCCCCCTCCCCCCCTTCTGTGTGGAGAGGGAGGGCCGTGGTTGCCATGGCAATGCATCTCCTGCTGAGGCTAATTTGTGCCACTTGTAGGTCCGGACAGAGAGAGAGAGAGAGAGAGAGAGAGAGAGAGAGAGAGAGAGAGAGAGTGTGTGTGTGTGTGTGTCTGTGTGTGTGTGTGTGTGTGTGAGTGTAGAGCAGCCTGTTTACATTCAAACATGGAGTGCTGACTTTTGTGTCGACTCACTGCAGCTCACTGGTGTGATGCTGCCTCAGACTGGCTGAACTGGGCTGAACATCAACTACCAGCCAACTGGCAGTGTATATACACATATATATACACGTTTATACACGTTTATACGTGTGTATATATGTATATATACCCACACACACACACACACACAGAGAAAATAAGGAGAGAATAAAAAATAAATGGAGACGCAAAGTACAAATGATGTTCCAGCTTTTATGAAAATACGAATCCACATGTTGCAAATGCAAAATGTAGTTTAAAAATGGACAAAACTATTTGTGGTTAGTTTGGGATAGTTTGAAGTGTAGTCTCATGAATATTGTGTTATTGATCAGCCTGACTGGAATATCTTTCCGTTTGTTATATTTATCCAAAACAAACCACAAACACGCATCACTTCCTGTGTGGCAGGAAGAAGCGAGATGGCCTCAGCTGATTGCTCTCATCTTCATCGAGTTAAAAAGAAACAGGACGAAGGTTGAATCAGCGCCGGGGCCCGGAGCTCAGACGGAGCCTTTGATTACTGACAGTAATGAGAGAGATGTGACTGAAGGCTCCACACAATGTGCTGTCAACTCAGGTCCAGTCACCATCAATAGACTCTGATCAGCCTCCACAGTCACATGTTATTACTGTCAAAACACACACACACACACACACACACACACACACACAATGGCTGCTGTGGTGACGGGCGACTGCATTGGATGAGCGTAGATGATGGACTGACAGGTGGAGTTTCTTTGCCGACACAAAGGAAAATGTCTTTCTGCTTAATGCTGCCTGCTCCACAAACTCAACCCTCTCAGCATTAACACACACAGAGTCTACACATCACAACGTTTAAAGTTAAAAGATAAAGAAAATGATGAAGACAAATACTGTCATGTCATCATTTATTTATAATTCCAAAATTGGAATTTAGCTGGAAAGCTTTAGGAGTGTTGCTTTAGGAGATATCTGAAAACAAACAGCAGCATCTCCATCAAGAGGCAGTTCAGTACAATGATAACGATGTGATTCGGTGTTACAGAACGACTGTGCAGTGGTGTTCCAGTTGGACTCCTGTGCTTTTAATGCGACTATTGGAAAGTGTGCGTGCACAACCGTGTGAGTGTTTGCACGAGTCCTGATTGTATTTAACAGTCTGTCAATATATTGATATTTCCACAGATGATCCACTGACCATCTGCAGGAGTCCTGTGACCCTGCAGGCTCTTCAACACGTTGTATCACTGCAGCCAGTCTGTTGGTAAGTTAACCTCTCCTCACTTCCCAAAATGTCTCTCATTTATAAATATATACGTAGAAAAGAAGCCTGTAAACTGGCTCTGAAGGTTTCTGAGGTAGACTCCTACCGCTGGACACCTGCTCAGAGTCAGACAGGCAGATGACAGGGACGCCTCTCGGGGGCTTTTAAGGGCTGCGTGCCGTGTTGCTCTGACCCTTGTTTCCCCTGGGGCGGCCCTAAACCCCCCCCCCCCCCCTCCTTGTTTCACTACATTAAGCCTCATTCAACAGTCATCATCCGGCCTTGTTTAACATCCGATCAGAAGAGGAGGCCAGACGGTCGTGTTTCGCCTCGTAAAAAACACGCCAGCTGGTCTCCCAGAAGACACCAAAGATACTCACAAGTGTGTAGATCATGTCTGCATCTATCAATCTATCCGTCTATACATCTATTTATGAGAAGTTGAGAATAGAAGTTGGCCTTCAGACTCAAAATGATATTTGCATGTAGCTGTATAACGGTAACCATCTTTAGAAGAACTAAAGCTTTTGAATTTCAGAGCAAAATTAGTTTTATCTTCCTTCTTCTCCTTTCATGCATCTCATTTCCCAGCATGCCTCTCTCTGAATGTAACTATGAAGATGCCGTGACCTTTGATCTCCTCACTTATATGTTTCATGTGGTATGAAGTGAAACTTATTCTGCAATTCATCCTGCAAAACAACCCATTAACTGTCTCTTCCCACTGATCCAAAGCTGCTGCTAAACTCTGGTTGTATCTTCCGTGTTTAGTTTCTTCAATACTTCACTTTGTTGTGTAGCCGTATGAAACGGTTTCAGATTACTTCTGTTCATATGGAGTTGTATTTATTTGTTGTATATATTTGTTGTATATATTATTATATTCATTGTTTTCACAGGAAATCAGAACTGAGAATGATTTTAGTTTTCACAAACTCCTTCTAGATGACAGTATTTTGTACATTATAAAAAATATATATATCACCAGTTAACATTGTCAACAGCTGCTAAGATGCTTTAATTCAGGGATTTTGGTAAACATTTTGAGAAACTTCGACCCAAAGAATTCCTGAGCTGGGATCAGAAAACTTGGCCGGACAAACTTGCTTCACAACATCTTAATTTCCCTTAAAAAAAGATTCCCATGATTCACCTGCTGGTTAATCTCCAGATACCTTGTGGTTACAGAAACGTCCACAGTCAGCTACTTAACATATCAATGACTCTCTACCCGACAACCAATAGGCAGGGAGACAGATTCTCTGGTGGTAAACATCACTGATGACCAGGCATGGGAACTATCAATAATTACTGACATCAGCTCCGACATCTTAACCTGCTAATGTTTGCTCAAGGGTAATAACTGTGTGTGTGTGTGTGTGTGTAATGTGTGTGTGTGTGTGTGCATGAATATCTGCACTCACCTTGTGTTTATTTGGTTTGATGCATCGGATGAAGAACGGGTTGGAAGTGCTGAGTGTGGCCATCAGGGAGTGCAAAGAATCCTGCAACAAAGCAAACACTTCTGTTACTATGGTATTACTACCATCACTGCTATTCCTTCTAGTACTACTGCAGCTACTACTTATAATACTGTGACTACTAGTATGTGTACTACATCTACTCATAATAGAGGTGGTACTACACCTACTGATGCTACTCCCATCACTGTACTAAATATATCAATATATGTAAAGTTAGGGTTTCAAAAGGGTTCTTGCTGAAGGGCTGAGGTTCTACCCAGAACCATTTCTATCTAAAGAACCCTTTTTGAAAGAAAGAGTTCTTCAAGGGTTGTTGAACTGTGATGGTGAACCAGGACTGTTGTGGGTCTAAGCTGCACCACATCAGCCCCGGTCATTGTATTCAGCACCGATAGTGTTTGAAGAACACTGAAGAGTAAAACACGTTGTATGTTTGTGACTTACCTTGAACTGGGTGCTGACTGTGGGCCGTCTGTGCTTGGAGCTGCTCTTCAGAGTGTCCTGTTTGTTTCGGCTCAATACGTGTTCGAACAGATCGTAGACAAAGTCCAACCTGAGGAACGCAAAGGGGGAACAGTTGGAACACACGCTGAGAAATACTTTGAATGTTGTTACAAAGGGAGCGATAGAAATAGTGGTGAATAAAGGAGCAGTTTGTAAATAATCAACAGGTTTGATGTGGTGAGGCTGCGGAGCCGTGCACAGATGAAATAATAAACTGAACTTGTAATAATTTGATCTGAAAAAGGGTCACGTTAGAAGCAGGAAGAGTCAACATGCTCTCCTATACCGGTGCAGTTTAAATGGAGCTCAGCAGCCATAAAAGGGAAGATGGTCGTCAGTTTGACTTCTTGCTCTCACATGACGTCTGGACACACAGATCAACATGCCACTGAGCAAGGCATTTAACTCTCTCTGTAATATATGTGAATTACAACAGTAGAGAGGCAGAAACAAGCCTGTGTGAGGAACGCTGTGATGTACCTGCTCTCCCTCAGCAGGTTGAGGATGTCGTCTCTGAAAGTGTCTCTGTTCTTCTCCAGCATCCCCCTCACGTCGTACAACACCTACAGCCGGCCACAAGAGGGCGGCAGAGAGTTTAACAGGGACAAAGAGGAGAGGAGTTGAGTTTTCTCTCCTCAGTTTAAATGAATCAGTATAAAGTGATGACATTTTGTAATATGAACTGTGTCTTTACACAAACTATACTAAAATAAAACATGCAGCACATTACCTCTCCTGCATAGTGCCTGACTCCAAAGTTGTGCACAGCAACACGAGGCTTCACGTAGAAAGAGTTCTTCTGCAGCGAGAGAAAGGAAACGGTTTGATTACTTCTGACCAGCAGAGACGTCGTTAACAGAACCACCGTCACACAGAGAGAGACTTCAGACTACAAACCACGTCTGTAATCTGAACCGCAGCTGTAATAATCTCAATCTCTGAAACTGAAATAAGAAGTAGAATATTTCCCTCTGAAATCTAGTGGAGTAGAAGTGAGAACATGGAAACACTGAAGTAAAGTATCGGCCGGACTAAACACTGATGAGATCTCCTGGGTTGTGAAATGAGAATCTTGCGGCTGAAGAACGACCAACACGTTTTCAGACGGAGACGTACCGAGTGCTGGCTGTGGAGCTTCTCCAGTAAGGTGCCGTCGGTGGCTTTGGGGAAGTGACTCTCCTCATTCATCAGTGCCAGGAGACCCAGTTTCTATGGAAACACGGAGAGGAGATCCTCATCATCTTCATCATCATCATCTTAATTGTTCTCAACGAGACTTATCACAAAAACACTGCTGTGACTAACAGCGTCATCATCCTACTTCCCTCTCTTGTGTTTTAAATGGCCCTCGTACCTTCTCGATCAGGTCCAGACACTCTCCGTTGTCCATCCAGTTGATGTCGACCCACACCAGGCCCTCCCTGCAGGAGCAACAACAACCAGGTCAGACATTTTACAGCACATGAAGAAACGGAACTATTGTTTCAGACTTATCCGAGTCTTTCAGTGGCCCCCTGCCCGGACGGAGAGGGAACACGTCACAACCAGCAGGAATGTGTCGGCACCCCAGACTGAATGGATCGTGATGAACAGATGAGGCGCTTGTGTCTTACGATCAGGACCTCCAGGTTGGCGGCTAAAAGCTAATAGCTAACAGCTAACAGCATCCTTGTGCCGTTTCATCCAAAGAACATCCAGCCCAGAGGACACACAGTTGGTTTGAACTGTTGGTGGAGCTTTGGACCAACTGGTGACTTCATCAGCTGTGTTTTCTAAACACTGAGAAACATCAGGTAACAATTTAGTCCGAGTGGACGTGAGATGATGTTTTGGATTTTCCGTTCTATCTGAGCCAAAACGGAGCGTTTTTAACGAGTGACTTCAGCGACGTCTTATTTCCACTAGAACGTGTTCAACTCTGACAGATTCATATTAGTCCAGACAAAGCAAACATGACAACAGTCTTTAATATGGATTGATTTTAATAAGTTAGAGAAAGCCAAACAGCAGCAACTCATGGCTGGATTATGGAGCGAGCCACAGGGGCCCCCCGGGGCCTCATAGCCAAGCGTGGCCCAAGACTTTAAAAAGGAAGTTGAATGCCCGGGGCCCTCAGTGGGCACAGCACAAGATGACCACAAGGCCCCTGTGTGCTTAGAATGTGAGCTCACCATTGGGGCCCCCCTAGACCCCTCAGCGCTTACAGAGCGAGGGTCTCTGGAGCTCCTCTGCACTTACAAAATTTTCCAAAGTCAACGAGGTAATTGTGTTAAATAAAGTGATCTCAATATTTACTGGAGTCATTATGATTTTTGCCGTAATCAAACATGATTGGGGCTCCAAAAGACATGTGCCCAGGGGCCTCACAGGACCATGATCCGGCCCTGCAGCAGGTTCTTTCCTCCCTCACAACAGCTGCTACACTTGTGTTGCTTAAAGTAGCTGAGCGGTGAAATAACTGCCACCTCAGCATGACTGTGTGATTACGACAGCGTTTAAATTGGAGATTTAGTTAAAGATATTAAATAATAGGCACATAACAAAGTGGAATTATCCATTTGTAATTGTAAGAAAGAAGCACAACTTTGGGGTATTATGGAAAAGTTGTGCAAAGTATTTCTGGAGAAACACAACACGTTAGAGAGTTTTCTTGCCCCGTCTGGCTCTTTTAAATTAAACTCTGTTGTTCATCAGCTCACACATGACAGCGTACACATGTAGAATTAGACTCTAATGTCTCGCAGTAACACAACATTTTGTAAAGTCAGTCGACAGAATTCTGCAGTGAAAACAACAGAACGATCGGGTGAACGACCTCCACCTACTTGTTGTACTCCAGCTGCTCCAGGGAGAAGATGTGCTTGTTGAAATATTCCTGAAGCTTCTCATTTGCATAGTTGATGTTGAACTGCTCAAAGCGGTTGACCTGCAGGGGAACAAAACGAGGCAGACATTAAGACGCAGAACACACAGACGGAGAGATAACGAAGCGAGGAACGAGGAACTGATTAACAATTAAAATACCATTAAAATACGTGGGAGACGGGGAAATTAAGGGTGAGGGATCGGATTTAATTTAATTCACTTTATTTATAGATTCTGGGTTCATATCAGACACACTAAATAACGCCTGGGTTTTTAATTTCCCCTCAGTCATCCATTCTTTGGGGGGGTTTATAGATAGCTTTGGTTAAAACGTGTTTTTATGGTAAATCTCTCCACGAGTCCGAACGCACCTCGAAGTTCTCGAATCCGAAGATGTCCAGGATGCTGATGGACTTGAAGTCTTCTTTGCCTCTGATGCGGTTGTTGAGTTTTCGGATGATCCAGTTGAAACACTGGGAGTAAAGGGCCATGGCCATGGAGTCCCTGGAGTCCACCGCCTGCAGAGGAGCAGGAAGTGAACCGCTGCATCAGCACACATCAGTCAGAGCAGAAGCGTACTCAGTCATGCTCTGTTAGTTTTGTCCTAGAGTATTATACCACTATATATTTAAGACAAAAGTGTAGTGTATGCAAGTACTCTGTGTTTGTAAATCATGCACCTGATGTCTATGTTGAATAATACTTTATTCATAGTTCACTGTGTGGTTCAGTTTGTAGTAAATGATCTGAATGTCTGAGGCTGAATAACTTCTACATTGTTTAGGTTTTGCTTCTGATTTATCATTCATGACACTAAGTATGATATACTCATGTGCTCTGTGTGGTGTTACGTTATTAACATGGTCCTAGCTTCTCATATTTACTGCCTCTCTCTGTGTTTTATCATTATAAACTGAATATATTTGGGTTTTGGACTGCTGGTCAGACAAAACAACATATTTGAAGACATCACCTTGGGCTCAGGGAACATGAGATATGAGATACCCTCCTCTATGTTTATACAACCAGACTATAAACAATGAAGAAGAAGAAACCAAACCTCAGGCCAGATTGTGCCTGAAACAAAGTGTTCGCTGTGAGTCTACAGACAGATTAACAGTAACACAGAGGCCAGTCTGTGGAGATCACCAGAGGTTATTAGTACACAGGTGAGCTGACTGGACTTCACTCACCTGTTCCACGGTGAGCGGTGTGCAGATCTCCTCGCCCCTGAGGATCATGGACCGGTGGGTCAGGACCTCGGCCAGCTGATCTGGGTTCAGCCCCAGGAGGTCAGACGTTCGGCTGAGAGCAGCTGGTGGAGGGAACACGTTAGCAAAGATGTCTGCTTATAAACATTCTGCTTTTACTCCCAGTCGCAGTCATTCATCTAACTAAGCAGGAATGTTTAGTCAGGGATAAGTAGAGAAATAACTACTTAATAACTGGCGCTGTTGTCTCTAAACAAAGGATGAAGTCCGATTAACGACGGAGTGGAAAGTGAGGAGAAACTCTCGTACCTGATTTGGAGGAGACCTGCGCTCCTCCGGCCGTCATGAACTCGATGTTCCCGGCTTGGAGAACCCCGGCCAGAAGGCGCAGGATCTCCCCGATGTTCTCCTCCGTGAACTGCATCGTCCGCATGGCATTCTGGGAACCACAGACACACAAAGAAGGAGCTGATGAGAATAGAAACCGTCAGGTGGTAGCTTCACATTCTCGCTGGTGTTTGAACTCCTCAGCAGCTCATTTAGGTTCTTTTGGGACTGAACGGATCTCTGAAGCTCAATCGGTGTTCAGCAGCTGATTAGTCTTTTGGGTGTTTTGGAGGTTTGGACTGACGTGTCTGTTGGTTTGGAAGCTGTGGTTTTAACTTTTCAGAGTTTTATCCTCTGAATAAATGAATGAATTAGTCCCACAGAAACATAATGTATGCAAATATATGTGTGAAATCGAATCAAAGGTTCTTGTAATACAATATATATAACGTGCAAGAATACATCATTATTTAAAAACAACGTTTTGAGTCATTTGTCATTTTCGACATTTCAAAACAATGAATCAAAAAAGAATCCCGAGATTAATATGTCTGGACAACAAATGTAACTTCCCCTCAGACGAGTGAACGTAGTGTCAGTGTGTCTGAATGTAAACATGTTTAGTGATGGAGCCGGCTGAGTCCTGCGGACCTGAACGTCCTGGAAGGTGACGCTGTCATTGACGGAGTTGTCAGCGAGGCAGCTGGACTGTCTCAGGTAGTGGTAGCTGGCAGGCTGGCCCAACGCGAACGCCTCTGCAA
>NW_022280158.1:513941-520332 GCF_004355925.1 Anarrhichthys ocellatus | reverse complement strand
ACACACAAACACACACAAACACACGCGAACACACACGAACACACACAAACACACACGGAGGTTCTCACCGTCAGACAATACATCACTGTTCATGTTAACGCTGTATAATCTCTGCTCGTACAGGAGATAGGGTAACACATGTAACTCAGAGACGTCACCATGGACCTTCACCAGTTCATTACTCACATTAAGATCAGTATTTATTGTAATACAATGTTTAAATATGTAAATGAGGCATTATGTAATGGTAACGTTTGGTGAAATCAGAAGAAATCTACAGACGCAAACAGACAAAGTAGTAAAATAAATGTTTTCTCTTCATTAGTCTGAAAGAAGATGAGTTATGGAAGAAAAATAGACCAAAATCTCTGAATAGACACATGCTGTTGCATGAAGTTTCTCCCTTTAACACTTGGAAATAAACACAAAGGTTCATATGGACACAACATGTTTATTATATATATATATATTTAGTACCGTTCCTCTGTATTTTGTACTAGGTCTGGTTCAGTGGGACTCACCTCTCTGCTGGCTGTTGGTTCCTGCTAACAGGGCGTAGAAGATGTGGTAGTTTCTCTCCCCCGGGTTCTGACTGACCACTCGGTTCTGTGGGGAACCAGAAGAACCGCTATTAACTCCTCATATTCATATCAACACACACACACACACACACACCCACACACTTCTTACAGTGGTACTCACACCAACAGACATCCTCTGAGCATGAATCACTAACATGTTTGATAGAATGCTTCATACACAGAGATCAGAAGAACATTGTGCTGCATTCGTGGGTTTAGAAGTGTTTGTTTTTACACCATTGAGAGCTGTGGGAGGAACCTTTATCTGATGGAGTGTCACTTTAAATGCGATTACAGACGTGGAAGCAGGAAGGACACTCACCTTTTCTAAGAGGTCTGTGGTCAGAAAGCGTGTGAGTCAAGGACAACAACAGCTGGAGAACACCAGAGTGATGAGGGATTCAGAATAAGAAGTCATTTGGATTTACATGAGCAAACACATGATAGATTTTAATGAGTCGCAGCATCACTCTGCACCTCGTCACAGAGGGAAAGTACACTACGAGTGGGGGTTCAAGGATACAGTCAACGATCCGGCCTCCCTGGATGTTGCCCTTCTGGCTGAAATGCAGCTGGACAAACTTCCCAAAGCGGCTGGAGTTGTTGTTGTAGACGGTCTTGGCGTTTCCAAAGGCCTCCATGATGGGACTGGGGGGGGGGGGGGCAGGAGCAGGGTCATTAACCAGGCGATGAAAAGAGGAAAGAGAAAAGAGGAAAGAGGTTCTCTGAAATAGTCGACCATCAGTATCATCACCTGCTCTCCAGCAGAGCCTCCTCCACGTGGGACGTCCTGTCTCTGGACGACACCTCCATGGAGTGCTGGCTCATGGCCGACAGGAACTTCAGGATCAGCTTGGTGCTCTCGGTCTTCCCAGCGCCGCTCTCTCCACTGGGGGGGGAATAAAACACACAAGTCATAAGATTACTGAAGGTGGTGAGAGACAACACGACTCCCCCACACGGGTAGCGGTGATTGATTATCTTTATTTCACATGTATACTTAATCTTCTTCTTGTTATAGAAAACAATATCGACGTTATTCTTCTTCTAGTTATTGATGAATTAGTATTATCTGTGGTAGTAGCAGATGTAGCAGTACTTGTAGTAGCAGTACTTGTAGTAGCAGTACTTGTAGTAGCAGTAGTAGCAGTAGTACTACAAGCAGTGGTGATATAACAAGACAAACATGTCTACTGTATGTTTTACATGTTTTAGATGTTTAGATGTTTACATGCTGAAGAGCCCTCGAGAGGTCAGTTATGTTACAGAAATACTGAAGGTTTGAACCCTGCATGGTGTGTGTGTCTACAGTGATATGAACTTTTGATTATAGGAGCAAAGGAAATCTCTTCATTTAAGATGAGTCTGTGTGTCTTTGGTTTAAACTCACGTTCACTTACAACTAACTGTATCACACGTGAATGAATCACTGCTGATGCATCATGGGAAATATTCCAGCACTCGACCACTAGATGGCGCACTAGGACACCGCTGACGAGGATGCAACAGCAGACCAGCAGGCCTGAACATGGGAGTGATGGTAGTTATGGATATTTTTGTGTTTTTGATTTTTAACAATAGTAAATCCCAGAGGGTCATTAAACGCAACACAATAAACAAGATAGAAAAACTAAATCTAAGAATCACCCACCAGATCTGTAGTTATTACATCATACCTCCCACTTCAGTAACGGGTAACAGACGTTATAAGAACCCTCTCACACACCTCCGGGGACATTTAAGACAAACCTGGCAACCCACACAGTGAGGTTCAGGCTGGTTAATTATTGACCTGGAAACCTTTCTCACAGACACCGAGAGAAGCTCTTGAGCAATAAATCTGTCCCCAAATAACGAGACACATTATTCAACACAAACAGGACGCTTCACAGAAAGAGTGTCCTTCACAATGAACAACACACCGAGACCTTTAGAAGACACGCTGCTGGTCGTAGACACAAACAATAACTAGAGGAACAGATCGTTTTTATATGAAGGAATGCTTGAGAAACCAATTTCCGTTGGTGACGTGCATGCAGTTTCATCTTCTTCATGTTTTATTACCTCTGCTGTTTTAAAATCAATCTAAAACTACATCACCAGATTATGTAACTACCAGCCTGCAGTGTCTGACGGTGGGAACACATTAAAACCTTAAAACACCACAGCACGTGTTTTATTTAATGTTTTAAAATCCTCTCCGTGGCTTCTTAATTGTAACACGAGTGTTGCTCCTCATGTCTGTGAACATGTTGTGGGAGTAGGTGTGCTTGATGTGAGTAAACAGAACTCTTGATGTGGATAATGGCTGGGTGGGGTGGCTCCCCGCGGGGCGGTGCAGTCTGAGGACTGTAAAGGGAAGTGTTCAGAGAGGCCTGCAGGCCGCTTCTCCTGCTGCACAGAAACAGGTTTATTCTTGGTTTTTTGGGGGTTTTCAGTCTGCTTGTGAGCAGGAGCTGATCAGACACGGAGAGGGCAGCCGGCTGAAAGTCAAGCTGTGTGAGGGGTATGTCAGAGACTGAAGACATCACGAGTGCTTTGCAGAACAAAGATGTGGAACATGTTTCTACAAAAGAGGAGAACCCCGCAGACGCTGTTGAATTTAAACGATATTAACATGTGAGTGTTGGGATTGCTGAGCAGAGATGAAACACTGACATTTAAACATGACAAGAAAGAAAGAATAGGAGAACTCCCTCCATTTGAATCTATGCACGATATTGTTGTGATGTTATCCATATTTTTGGATTCAGAGCTGAAATGATCAGTGAACTCATTGATTAGTCGGCCGACAGAAGAAACTTTGGTAAATGATTCATTGTTTGAGGATTTGCTGCTTTTCTCTGACATTAAACTCAACATATTTGGGTTTTGCACTGTTGGTCGAACAAGACAAGTAAAATGAACGAATCAACTTTGACATTTCATAGACTGAATGACTGATAAATGAAACAATGAATCAATACAATGATGTGCAGGCTCCCATCTTTAAAGAATCCCATTGTATCGGTCCAATAAGGTCAATTAATACGTTAAAAACGTCCTTAATGTTTAAGGAACCATTGTCTTCCATCAAAAAACAAAGTGGAGGCCTGTTTTACATGTTCAATGTGTGAGTTACAGAAGCAGCATATATACGGACTACGTTACAACATATCTCTCCTCACGGGGCGTTCAGGGACCTGAGGAAACCTTCATACCATAAAGTCACGACTCTGTAAAAAAACATCCACGCTCTCCTTCACCTCTCCTGACTCTCACCGCTGGACACTAATCTGATAACGCAGGAACGTTCTTTGTTTCTTTGCCTTTAAAGTCCTCAAGCAGGAGGCAGACGTTTGGGATCTTTAGACGGTCAAACTCCAACAAAACAAAAGCATCTTGAATGGAGTTCTGTTCAGTTCTAATACAAACATTCACTGTGACGGGGAATCAGGTCATATGTAACATGTACTGTGTTGAGTTATGGATTCTTTAAGTCGTCACATTAGATATTTTATCATAATCAGGATTTGATCCAACTTTAGATTTGGACAGTTTTTAACTGGAGGCCGTCGATTCATCATCAGCATGTTTTAATAAATCAACATCATATTTTTATTTCATCTCACGACTATAAACCATTTTTAAAGACATTTTTAAAATTGTGAAATATTAACATTTTCACTAATTCAGACTTTCAATGAAAAAGGCACAAAAGAAGTTGAGATACAATCTTTACATGTAAATACACTGTAATAAAAGTTTTATTTATTGCATATTTCTTCTGTACCGCGCTGCACATGTGGACAGATGTTACTCCAGGACGAGCTGCGTTTAAGACACTCCATGTGGGAAAGTGAGGTTTGTAGTATGTTTTAAACATCAATGTGTCATTAGCTGTGTCCCCATTTACATATTTTATGCATATTCTGAAGTATCGCATTAGAAAAGCTGTATCAAAACAGTAAAATTTGATAAAACGTCCTCATATGCGAAAAGACGTTTTTAGGCTCGATTGAGGGTTTTTTGTCGATGCCCTAAATGGAAACTTTTTTGCTGAATGAATTCTGAAGCAGAGAAGATTTAACTCACGTGACAGATCAGCTGTTTCCTGGATATATATATATATATATATATTGTCTTCATCTCCAGACAACATGAAAGAACAATTAAAACGTGTCCAACTGAAACAGCTTCCTGAAGACCTCTTTCCAACCTCTACTTCTTCTTCTACTCTGTTTGCTGAGGTTACAGAGATGCCTCCATCATTTCACTATCTGCCTTCAACGAAACACCCAACAGCTTTAACCCCGTTTGTTCTGGAATATCAGAGCTTTTTCTCCAGTTTTCTGGGAATATATCAGAATGTGGGGTGTTCTCTTCTGCCCCCTAGTGGCCAAAACCTCATTGATGCAGCTTTAAAGTTTGGGTCTTTGTACGATTGTAATAATATTTCTGTGAAGCCAAAAAAATACAAGCAGAACCGAGCTATGCTTTTATGTTTTTACTCATACATCTTTTTCACTCATTTCTTTATTATATGTATCTGACATTTCCGTGTCCTTCGTTTCTTATCCTCATCGTTACACGTTGGTCTTAATAAACACCTGATAAGTCATTGATATGGATGCGTTCCTCTGAATTTCCCTCTGTGTCATTCTGACAGCGCTTCTGTTGTAGTTTAGGAGATGGTGGAGAAGGACTTCACCATATCTGATATCTCTGCTTTTAAGTAAGAAAGACCAGCTGTACGGACTCCAGTCTGTGTGTGCTGGGGGTCTTCATTACAGTCCACACAGTGGCTCTCTCCACCAGTGGGTCAAACCTTCTTACAGAGGTTGGATCTTTCTTTAAAGGGCTCTGAGTGTAACTCATTTAAATAGCTTTGACTACAGTGATGGTCAAATGTGAAAGGACCTGCTGAATGTAACTCATTTAAAAGAGCTCTGGCAGCATGCCGGCTTCTCCAAACTAGGACACACACAACTAAACAGCACCCTGCCTTTTGTCCTAATCCCTGGCCCTCCACATGCTGTTGCCACCCAAGGTAACCCCCCCCAGGCAGGAAGGAGGGAGCCTTCAGCGGAGCGACTGAGCGTGTTGGATAAACTCTGGACCTCACCCAGGCCTTTTGTACCGAGTAGCAGAGCCAAAGAGCTT
The DNA here is from genome assembly GCF_004355925.1 of Anarrhichthys ocellatus. NCBI lineage: Eukaryota > Metazoa > Chordata > Actinopteri > Perciformes > Anarhichadidae > Anarrhichthys > Anarrhichthys ocellatus. The sequence goes on along the minus strand of NW_022280158.1, from coordinate 514,609 downwards.
CTGAGCAGGGAGGAGAAACTGAGACGAAAAGTGAAACAATCCGTCTACTCGTCATTTAATCTGGTGTTAAGTCTTCTTAACAACTGAGGAACTGAAACGATCTCATCTAACTGCCTGCTTGTTTAAAGTTTAAGATGAGATCACTTGTTAAGATGGAGTCTATGAGCATGACGCCTGCAGAGCAGCCTGGCAGACTTTACATGAGACTGTATATGAGAAGTGGACATTGTCGCCGTGACCATGTGGACTACAGTTTTGCCCGTCGCCATCATGGTTTTAAGCCGTTGCCATCTTGGTTATTGGCCGCCGCCATTTTGCTTTATTGGAACCAAAAGTGATGAGTTATTATGAATCTAACTTTTTCTTGGCAAAACCCTGTGGGATCGGCCAGGCGTCCGAGCTCGCCGAGCTACAGGTAGCCTGATTAGTTTCAACCAATCGTATCTGCCTCAACTAGCTAGGCAGGGCGGGTCTTACCGAGATGAGCAGTGGGATTCACAACTACGCGATTATGTGACACAAGAGGGTGGAGCTACCGAATGCTGAGTAAAAGGCGACTAACATGTTACCATTTACTTTCATGAAGTGAGAACACACTGTGAAAGATTTAAAGTTATAAGTTGCCCTAAAGCATCCCCTGCTTTATGGTCTGTTTGACTCTAAATGGA
>NW_022280158.1:471531-498941 GCF_004355925.1 Anarrhichthys ocellatus | reverse complement strand
TATATATACATATATATTACAGAAGCAGTAAAACTCCTGAAATGCTGCCTCACGGTGACTTTACAAATATAAAATATAAAAACCACTCATAAATACCCACAATGCTTTATAAAAATGATCATTACACAATACAAAGCATTTTATAATGACATCATCATAAAACTCTCAGATCTATTGGTTGGTGCAAGGATCTAAATGTATTTTAACTCCCATAGTTGTAACACTATTATCTTTTAAAGATGCATCATAATGTGATTATAAGTTACTCTAAGTGGTCATTGTTTGCTTTAAGGGAAGTACAAATTAATCATAAAATGTTTTATATTGTTCTTGCAAAGATGTAATGTGTGTTTACTCATTAAAATCACATTACAATGATGACAGTGCATTATGAGAAGGTGATAATGTATTATAATCATGATAATGTGATTGTAAGTTAAGCTCAGTGGTCATTGTTTGGCTTAAGGGAAGTCAACATGTATATGAAAATGTTTTGTGTTGTTCTTCCAAAGGTTTCATTATATTTGTTCACTTTACTGACAGACATAATCACATAATAATGATCACAATGCATTATGAAAAGCTTGTAATGTATTACAACAATGGGATCTAAAGTACACGATAGCGTCAGTAAACCCTTCGCACTAATCTCCCCTCACACGTCCACGCCTACTGACTGACTGACCCACATTCGGCTGCCATGCAAATACATTTGAACGGCAGTTGAGGTGTATTTACATGACAAATAAGAGCTCCTGGAGCGTCCCGCCGGAGCAGATGAGCCCCAGGAGAAGTGGGGGGGGGACGTCGTTACGGTGAAGTACAGCGGATCATGAATCACCATGCGTGTTATCGCTCAGTGTAAACAGATCTCTGCTCAGGTGAAAGGTCGTCTTCCTGCAGCAGTGTAAACAGTATTCAGTGGCACTGATCTCGTGCATCCGCTCGCCGTGTAAACGTCTTTGTGGACGCTGATGTAGAGTCTGTCGTGTTTGGCATTTCTACTTGAGGTTGTTTATAGTATTTGGGGAGAGTCGACAGAGAGACACGCTGCGACTCTTCTACACCTTGTGACAGCTGTCATGAACGTACACGTTTTAAACAGCCTCCATCTGGAGAACTCAGAGTCTTTGAGATGTGTCGGACTTTATTATTTCTATTTTGTTTCATTTATTTGCCCTTTTGGATATTTCTCTCATTTTAAATGGAGCTCGTAAAATGTTCGTGAAGGTCCAATAAATAAAGTGAAATACTATATTAAGAAAAACTAACTTGAATCTACGTCTGACCTGCTGCCATGAACCTTCTTACCAAGACACACGTCACCAGGAAGAGTTCCTTCAGCAGCAGACTACCTCTTCGGTAGAGTCCCGCCTCCCCTGAACTCCATGAATTACAACCATTTGGACTCAGTTAGATCCCCTGTTGCTCCGATCCTGGTAACAGTTTCCACGGCAGCGCCCTGGCTGAGAGCTAATTGGCTGTGAGTGTCATCAGAAGGCCCCCTATTGGCTGACGGGATGATCCGCGGCCCCTCGTCCTCCGTGTGTGGTGTCAAATACTCCAGAGTCATACCACAGAGGTGACGCAGTGAACCTGATATCCACATTTACATTGTTCGTTTGAGGTATTTAAACTGTGGTATCTATGACAGAGGACATACAGATTGACACGATTCCAACCAGTGTGATGTCTGGTGCTGGTATTTAGGACTTTAAAAGGTCCAGTTTGGAGCATTTAGGGGGATCTATTGGCAGGAATGGAATATAAAATGTATAAGAATGTGTTCTTCAGTGTGTAATCCCCTGAAAATAAGAATCGTTGTGTTGCTGCTCGCTTAGAACGAGCCGTTTATATCTACACAGGAAGCGGTTCCTCCTCACGGAGATCAGACAATCCAAGTATTGACTCTTAGACATAGATTTTTATGTGTAAGTAGATCCCTCCCTTTTCAGATAAAAAGCCTTATAAAAGGTTCCACCAGGAACCAAAAAGGGATCTCTTATGGGGACAAGTCGGAGAACCCTGTATGGTTCTAGTTTGCACATTCTTCTCTAAGAGTGTAAAGAGGAACTTGCACGTTTTTGTGTTTTTGGTTCGGCCTCCGTATTTCTCCAACACGCTTGGAAAAGTTTCAGTTTGTTGCATTCTGCAACCTCACCACTAGAGGCCACCAGATCCTCCACACTGGACCTTTAACAACAAACAATGTGTTTAAATGTGAACATTTGCATGCCAAAGGTTGTACAGAATGACCAACGCTTGGCGCTTCCAGATTATTAAATCCTGTCCGACCCAAGACAGTGTCTGTAATTCATTTCTATAGATTTAAAAAGTAGAATAACAGAAGGGGACAAAATATGAAGCAACTGGTATGAGGGGACTCTCCAGAGAAACCAAACACACATTCATTTGTAAATGTAGTTTTTGGAGGCGCCAAAATATGACTAAGTACACTGCTTCTGTGTGGCAGTGTGACTCACCTCAAACCCCAGAAGCTGTATGTTTGAAGGTTTGGAACAGACCGAGCTCACAGATGGAGGACTGGATTACGCTGCAGGAGCAGTTCAGGAAGTTTTTATGGATGTTTTTTCTTCCCACCATGAAAATGAATAATTGGATTAGTTACATATAGAGTGAACCATAACGTTTCTACAATCAACAAACCTACAGAGATGTACAGTGTTCAACACTCAAGAGACAGATTGTAAATTGAGTATCTCTTTGCTGTTTGACATCACATATCTTACTTCCACCTGATAAAAGACAAATGGCAGATAAGTGTCACTGGTTAAAGTGACCTAAAGTGAATCTCTGGCTCTGTGACAGAGAGCAACGACTGAAGCTAGAGAGACCTTGTGTTTACAGAAAGGCGTCAGTCAGTGCTGACGGTGGAGCTGTACAACAGAGGGAGGCATGCAGGCAGTCGGACCCGTCCAAAGAATAAGATCTCTCAGAGACGGAGCCAGATCAATGTGCCGAGAGGGAAATGAAGACCAGATGGAGGAAAACAGAAAGAAAAAAGCTGCAGGATCAGAGTTAAAGCGCTCTGCAACCTGCCTGAGTGACGGCAGGAAATGTAAGAGAGTGGAGTGGGGGGGGGGCAAATTCCTTTATTCGTTATACTTGGCGATTAAAGCGATCCTGATCCACAGTTCATGTTTAATATCACTGTTGACGGACGGAAACCCGACATCTGCAGAAGAGTGGTTGCTAAGGAGAGGAGAGCGCGTGTTCTCTACGGGACGCCCGGTTATTAGTGAAGCGCTGCGGTGGCATTCCTGGAGACGTGAAGACTCCTCAACGCATCATGAATCAAGGAAGGTTTAGATTTTAGTAGGGAAAAATATAAGTGTATTAAAATTCTGTATTCATTCCCTGACTGGAGGACAGAGTTATACGGATGAGAGGAAACATGTTGAGGGAAGATATGAAGCTGCAGTGTAGGTGATGAATTCTGTCATGTTTCATCTTTTGTGCATATTGTTTTATACTATAAAGAACTTATGTATTAGACTTTAGGTAAGGGACCAAACTTAAGTTTACGAAGAAAGTTAGCTTGTTTACAAATCGCTGATGTGGGCGTTTCATTTAAAATACGTTTAGTAGAACCCAGGAGGCAACCTGCAGTTCTTCATGTGTTAAAGCTGCATTCTCTCTAGTGTCCACCAGGGGGCGACTCCTCTGGTTGTACAGAAGTCTATGAGAAAATGACTCTACTTCTCTCTTGATTTATTACCTCAGTAAACATTGTAAACATGAGTTTATGGTCTCAGTCTCTAGTTTCAAGTCTTCAAAAACAAAGATGGTAATGTCCAAAAATGTCTAAATTGGGGCTTCATAACGGCAGACCATAAACCAATGGCCGTATATACAGTCTATGGTAGAAATAAATCATCTTCTCAGAGGTTGTTTGTTTATGCTAATAATGCTAATAACAGAGATGTAGACACCTTGGGAGGATGAAACCAGTTGTGAACGTAACACTGACATACCTTTTCAAGCAACTTGTTAGTTGCTTATTTACACTTCCAAAAAAGATTCTTTAGGAGTCTTTGTGTTTGTGTCAGCTGATCAATGTAAGTCCAATATTCCCTCTCTTTTAGCTCTGTTTTTGGTCTCCACCCCCCCGAGGGACATATCCATCCTTCTAGCTGCTGAATGCTTCATTGTGTTCACCAGCTTGTCTCCAACTGTGTCCGTCAGCTGTTCCCTGCTAAGCAGGTAGTGTAGGGTTCCCTTTAACAGCAACGATTATGACCGATGTGGACTGAATACGCTGACTGCACCCAATGTAGTAAACGTACACACACACACAAACACACACACACACACAACAACCCAACGGTCATCGCTGGGAAATTCACAGATCTCGCAACCGAAACGTAACCATCTGAGCCAAAAACCATATGTCCACCAGATCCCAGACAAATCTGTTATTTCTGTTAGCGACATCACTTAACAAACAACAGATGGTGAATAACCCAAAACTCAACACAGTTAGCAAACCAAAAATGCTAAACCACAGCGTCTTCGTCTCATTCGCCTCATGCAGTAATGTCTGCTCTCATTTTATCTCTTACATATTTCATGCACAAAAACAAGAACCCATCTACATTAAACCAGAGGGACAGGATACGCTTATGGTCTGAATCTGGTCTCACAGGAAGTGAGGTGTTTGTTTACATAGCGGAGAGGAAATGACATCAGGAGAGTATTTTGGTGAAGCGTGAAGCTCCGTTTGGCTGGAAGAACGTTTCTCCACATCTGAGAGTCATCAGGACTCAGAGAGCTGGACGGCAGCTTCAGCTAAAAGCCCTGAAATGTAAACGCCTCCTCCACACATGCACACGCTCTGCTTCCAATAAAGGAGCAGAGTGGGGCTGTGTTTCTGTGTGTGTGTGTGTGTGTGTGTGTGTGTGTGTGTGTGTGTTTATGTACAGAGAGACCAGATATCTACTGTGGGGGGGAAGAAAGTGGCATGTAATCTAACTGAATGACTTCTGAAATGAAAGAAACATTTCATATAGAAAGTGACTTTAAATGTCAGCAGAAAACACGCCATCATCTGGATTTTTTTTCAAATATTGGGAAATGAATTTGGGGCAAAACCCAAGCGGGATTTCACAAAACCCAACCATTTGGAAATCCACAGTTCAGTCAATAGCTGCTTTACTCAAAGGGTGTTTTGACAAAAGCAAAGGATCAAATGAGGCGATCAGCAGGTCACTCATTCACCGGCCCAGGTTTCACCAATTGTAAACATATTTTCTACATTCCAGGCTTCTCCCAGCATGCATTGCACCTCTTAGTTATGAGTTGGGAGTCTGTGAAGAGTGAAGCAGCAGCTGGCGGTTTCAGTCTGTCAGCGGGCCGCCAAGCAGACACGGCGACTTATTCAAATAAACCGAGCGAGTCACGAGACCGACTCCGCTCTGTGCTGAACGTGACCCAGTTGGCGAAGTCTGTGATCGGAGAGCTGGAGAGAGGAAGAAGGCTGAGCAGCACGAACCCTCAACTCTCTCTGCTAGTCTGAGCTCTGACATCTTCGTTCTTTGTCCAACAAGACCTCCTATCTACCTAAACAACTGTTCCAAAATGAGCCACATGTTTTTGTGATGAAACTTTGGTTTCAGTTTGGTTTAAGCTACTCATTCTACCGGCACCAGTGAGGAGGCCAACATCTGTCTCAACGCAGCCTCAGTGCTGTAAACTGAGACAAATTACATGGAAAAGGAATTTCCTGCCATTATTCATAAGCCACACAATATATATATATATATATATATATATATATATATATATATATAGTATATTATATATACACTGTATGTATTATATATATATATATATATATATATATATAGTATATTATATATACACTGTATGTAAAATATGAGATGCAAAATGTTCCATCGGTTGGAAGGAAAAGTTCTTGATTTAAAAGACCCCCTGCTGAGAGGAGAGAGGAGGTTTTCACACTTGAATGATTTCTGTGTGTGTGTGTGTGTGTGTGTGTGTGAGGAGATGAGGGGGAGTTGAGAGTAAAATATGAATGGGGGGGGCAAACATTAAAAAAAGAACAGCGTGTGATAGAAAAGTGAGAGTATGTGAATGTCAGTGTGTTTGTCTGAGAGAGGGACAGTATCGGGGTTCAGAGCAAGTCACAGATTCCTGAGAGAGACAGTGTGTGTGTGTGTGTGTGTGTGTGTGGGGGGGGTACAGTCTCTAGCTGATTGTAACCAGCTGTGCAGTTGACTGGTGGCCTCACTCGTCTCCTCTACAGACTCCAGTGGAACGCTGATGCTAAAGAACAGTACAAGGCTAACTAGCTTCACAATTTAGCTTAAACTAAAACACTTGTTTAAATGTTCCTTGTGAAAATGTAACATTTAATGTTTATTTATTTAATCTGCATATGTTTTAGTTGCTGTAAGGTACTAACTGCCTTCAGTAATAAAGAAAATACAACAAATAAATGTTTCCAACCAGACACAACACACTGAAAACAGACTTTGTCCACGGCTGCACTGGTTGAATAAACCTTCTCTAATGATCTTAATAGGAAGTCTAATTGTGTAATAAGCTGGTTTCTTCAATCACAAACACTTTGATCAGCTTACAGCAAAGGAGGTGAAGAAGTACGTACACAAGAGAATCTTTTAAAGACACAAAGAGAGGAAGAAGCCATTTGTTTGGTGGATGTTGGTTGAACTTATTAATTCTCTCAGATGTCAGCAGGGGTGCTTTCAGGAATTTCGGGGGCCCCTGACAGGTTATGACTCCGGGGCCCCTTCGCGCCAATGCATTTGATTTCATGCACTAGCCCGTCACCTCACCTTTTTCTGCCCTTTTTTTTTTTTTTTACCCCCAAGTGGACTTCTCTGGGAACCCAAGAGCCGTTGTAGGAGCTCAGGAACTTTGCCTGCGTTTCGCCCACAGAGTCCTTGTGTCTGTGAAATATAAACTCTCCATATTACACCCCCCCCCCCCCCACACACACGCACACACACACACACACACACACAACCACAAACACACACACACACACACAGATGGTTTACACAATGAGGGTTAATAATCTGCAGCTTTTTCATAGAAATGTCTCTCTTATGAATCCTCTTCCCTGACAAAGCACTTTGTAAACGGCCGTGTTGATTAGAAACACCCCCCTCGTGTCATGGAGGGCTCTGACTTACGAAAGCTAAAATAAAGGTTTTCTGGAAGGTCTCACAGTCAACACTCGTGGTCAGAAGTCAGGACAGATATCTGGCCGGGACGTCCTTTCTTCATCAAGGACAGCGGAGAATGTAGAGCGAGCAGCAAAGTGACAGAATCCAGACACAGAGCGTCCGACGGGCCATGAGCACTAAACTACTGGATTTATCTAGAAGTTGTCTCTGTATTTGGACCAAAGTAAACCCAGTTATTTAAATATTAGTACAGTTATAATTAGTGGCAGTAACAGAAGTTGTGGTCGTAGTATAACAGGTCTGTTGAACTTTAATTCTGCTCCATTATTGAGCTTGAAGCTGCTAAATTTCTTAGGTTGTGTTTGAATAACTAAAATAATTAGAATATTTCTAAAATCATTTTTCTTTCACAAGCGTCTAAGCTGAATACCAGCTGTGTTTTTATTCGGTGTGAAGAGTACAATCACCCGTAAATGTCCACTTCTGACCACATGTTATGAGCCGTGCTGATGGGGGGAAAGACCAGGGACGGATTATTGAACAAAAGAACTGGGCTAAGGCCCCGGGGCCCGACAGGTTAGGGGGCCTCTCTTTGAAGTTACTGCTAACATTTCTGTTGGGAAGTCACTGTGAGACACACAACTACCGAAAGTAGTGCTATGGCTTCGAAACAGCAACGGTTTATGGCTGTCGCTGAAGGAAATGCATATTGATCCTGAGCCACAGGTAGCTCATGAGCTTACCTGAGACCATGTGAGCCAGCATTCACAATATAACCTGAACCTGCCTGCTGAGACCGTTGCTGGCTCTCTGGCTCAAAGCCACTTCACCAGAACCTCTCCTCTAATTCTCTCGCTCTGCAGCTTCTGGACCAGAGAGAGAGAAGCAGCAGCCCAGTCAGATCGGGCGTCTGTGATGAATTGATTGGATAATTTCGACCATACGGGAGCATTCAGACACCATTAAAGTAACAAGATGGCATCAGTCAAAGGTTAGTGCGGAGAATGCGTGCAGAGAAGCACAAGGCTGGCTTTGTCGTGGGCTTGTTTAGTGCTGGGTCAGGTTTGTTTATCAGTGCATAATCACATAATGCAGACAGTAATTGTGGAGAGCTGATTGTCCTACATGTTCCTTTGTTCCTTACGCCGTACGGTAGACTTTCATAGGCTCCTGTACTGTGGCCAGGGTCAGCAGCAACAGAGCTGCTTTGTCTGCTCATCAGCTCGCGGTGTAAAGCAGGACAGTGTGGAATACATTACTTTACATCCCATTACTTTGTTAGCACGTCTCTGAACATTACTACAACGCCTACATCCACTGTTACTGCTGCTAAGACTTTATATTACTAGTGATGCCCCAACAAACACCCCCTGAACCTAAGAGAGGCTTGTTTGTGCTGAACCTAACCTAACCTTAACCAACGCATTGTCACATCATAACACTGATTTATTTAAGTTTGGAAGGCACAGAGAGATGAAGTCTGACAGATGCTTCAGATCAGAAGACATGGATGTGGACAAACAACGTATTTTGTTGTTTAATTTGGAGGATTTGTTGTGCTCGTTTGCAGTTTAGTCCAATTGCTGCCTTAACGATCAACATGTTTAAAATGAAAGGACGACCGGCTCGAGTCCCTAAACCCCGAGAATAAACTACTAACCCTAACCCTAACTCCGCGAGAGGGCGGAGCTACAACCGAACACTGAATAAGACTTTTTCAAGCAACCAAACGTTACAATCAACTTTCATGAACTAAAATCACACTGAAAGGGTTAAAGTTAATTAAAACTAATTATTCCACATAAATAGCCCATGAGTCTGTCGTCCCATCAGTGGGTCTCTGGACACACAGAAGACTTTTACAACTTGACAGTAAACTCCCTAAACTCCTGGAAACACACTTTGATGTGTGAAAGATGCAGAGTTCCCTTTTAATTTATTGTACGGACAAACATCTTCAACAACATGTTCCAGCTCGTTGGAGAGAGACACAGAGGCTAACAAAGCACAGCTCAAGTAGAAGGAACCAACGTGACCATATGACCCACACGGCACAGAGACAAACAGCATCTTTTAGACTCACTGAGGTTTCGCTCCAAAGCTAACATGCTCTTAACTGTCCCGTCTCACAGCCTGGACGACACGGACGCTATCAGATCCGAGCCAGGACCCACTGACTCACGCCAAGAACTCCCCGTGAGGCCACCGCTGGAATACCAGCATCTAAAAACAGCTTCAAACCAAACAGAACCCAAACTGGGATCATCCTCCCTCTCACTTGGCAACCTGTTGCTCTTGGCTGCCGAACAAGGAGCTCCGTTCAGCGCCGTCCGGGTTTAACAACCTGGAACCAACAGAAGGCAGAACATCCCTCTACCTGGTCGATGCGGAAAACATCAGAAACAAGCCGCACTTCAACAACACTTCAAACATCCCATAAACACGGTGGAACAGTGAAAGTGTTTTGATTTGTTTTCTCCGATTAGAACAGATTCACGAGAACCGAGCGGACAGAAGTTGTTATATTTGCAGTCACAGAACAGTAATGCGTGATGTTTCACTATACTGTCTGTGTTTAGATGAAACCTGCACAAAGTAGCTACATGTGATGAGTGCTTTATAATAACACATCACAGACTGCAGCACTACTTTAGTGAAGGCTGAAACAAACGTTAAACCCCGTGTGGCAGAGAATAGCAGCATCTAGAATGACTACTGGCAGAGTTCATGGCTCAACCACAAGAGCTCAGAATAAGATCTGATGTAACAGAATGAAACCGACTGTATTTTATTTTCTTATGTGGAGAAACAAGTGGTAGTTTTAGTAAGAACTAAGGGATGAAAGGAGCATTATAGAAGCTGAAGACACATTTCAAAGCAGGTCTGAAAACATCCAACAAGCCTGTGTGTAGAAAGAACAACAACATATCTTATTTTGAAATGTTTTGCAGAAAATGATCAGCTAAAAGTTTGTAAGGAAGGGTCTTCTGTACATTTTATTGTGAAAAACCCGCTGTCTGTACCCTCTCCTGTACTTTGTGTATTAAGCTCCACAGAGTTACACAAACCTTTCAATCAAGTGCACACGAGTTTCAAACCAGTGAACCTGGAACTAAACCTTCACTGTAATCAATCAGAGACAGAAAGGAAAACTGTTTTCACATCATATCCACAGAACATCTTCTCCAGCTCTTCTGCCGTCACCTCCTCTTATCTGCCTGCGTCTAGACGGTTATCTCTGCTGTTAGGGAACAATTGAGCAACTTCACGGGACATTCCTCTGAGAAGAGCTTCTCAAAGGAGGCAGCGTACGCCGGCAGCATGAACGCTGATGCTGCAGATAGAGATGTCAGATGCTCTCTCCGTGCTCACGTGTCTCAGATCTGATGTTTTCTCATCGGTATAAACAGGAAGTCATCATTTCCAGTGCTGATTTATGATGCAAAATGTATTGAACTCACATAGATGTGTCTCTGCTGGTAGCGCAGGAAGAGGTTGTGCATGATGGCGCCGTCATGAAGGTCCTCCAGGGCCGACATGTCCTCCACCCCTCTGATGCTGCTGTGGTGCATGGGCTGCACCTTCTGTCTGCTGAGAGCATTCTGCTTGTAGGTGTACACCTGGATCAGAGAGTGGGAAAATATGGAAATATGAATCACGTCAAAAAGAAAAATGACAATTCAAATGGGTCAAAACTGGAAAGAGGATGGTCGGAGTAACGCAAAGATGGAAAATTCTCTATGACTGGCATTGCACCTCAACAGTAGTGGACTTCTACGCTGTCTCACAACCCAGAGACAGAGACAGTTCAGAGAGGAGACGGCCTGCCGAGAGTCATTTCCTGTATCTGGGTCACATGGGTTTCATCACTGCCCCGCCCCTTAGCGGCAGGTGTCTATTAACTCCAATGAGAGATGTGAACGTGACAGATTATGACCGATTCTTTCGCTCCTCAGTCACCAAAATGAATTTCAGACACAAATTTTCTGATACATCTTCCACTGAGGAGACAGGAAGTGTAAACCATTTGAAACCATTGGCGGAGCTTGTGAGGTGTCATCTATTGACTGGGCTTTTTCAGGAGGGGTCTTAAAGAGACAATGTTTCAGACAGAGGGTGAACACGGGTATATTCAGACGGACAGAATTAGAAAAGTGTTGAGCATTAAAGCATTAAAGCGTGTAAACATGTTCCAGTAGAAACCCAAAACACAAGAAGGAACCTGAAAATGAGCATCATAAGTCGCCTTATAAAACATTGGACCGTGTGAACTTCCTCTTTCAGTCTGGTCCAGGTTTGGGTCGTTGGAGGCCAGAGGTGGACTCCAGGCTGTTAGGGCTCCACTACAGGTTGTACATCTCTATTTTTAGATGCAGCCGTTTCTCTGTTTGGCTCGATGATGACCGAGTGAGTCGGTCCAGAACCAGAGAGAGAGACCAGACCTCCAGAAGCCCTGACAGCTAAAAGAACCACTGGACTGGACTTCCCTCGGTTACCTCACTGACTCTCCCATCAGAGATGAACTATGAGTAGAGATATTTCTGTGTTGCAGTAATAACGATGCATGATAGAAAACAGCTGGGAGAGGAACCTGAACCGAGACAGAACCCATGAGGACAGACAGCAATGTGACTTTATCTGATGTGCTGGATGTTAAACATGATTAAAACCAGCTGATATTGTTGTTGCACATAGATCAGAAGATGGAGCAGGAGTTCAAGTGTTTGTTTTCATCCTGCAGCAGACGATGTGATTTCTCTCTGGGTGGGTAAACTTTGACGGGAATCATAAACGTTCTGTTAACGTCAGCAGCCTCTCTGTTGGTCAAACGGTTTAACTGTGTGATTTACAGCAGGACTCATCCTGACCGACAGACTCTACCTCATGTTACTGGACGACTGGGACGAGTGAAGGAAAACTACAGAGACTCTCCATCACACACGCAATCCAGGAATGTAAGCTGAATATTAAATATTTAAAAAAGTCTAAGTTCACAGCGGTGAAAAAATGAATCTGTGGTTGAAATGAAGCTGCAGAAGAAGAACTCAAATGATTTACTTCAAACAAGCTCTTGGGTAGAGAGGGTTGTCCGCCAACTGAAAGGTCACCAGTTCGATCCTCGGCTGCACCGTGTCCTGTGTCGAAGTGTCCCTGAGCAAGACACTGAACCCCTAACTGCTCCCCGGGCGCCTGTCATTGGCAGCCCACTGCTCCCTATATATACAGGGATGGGTCAAATGCAGAGAATAATTTCCCCACTCTGGGACTAATAAAGGAATGTTTCTTCTTTCTTCTTCTTCTTTCAGCATCCACAGTTTGACAACAAAAAAACACCGTATATAGTCTGCAGTACCCAAAGTAAAACTACACATTTGAAGAGGATTGAAGTAAAATATCACCTCTTCAGTTTGGGGTGCTTTGATCACCCGATCATTTAAAGAAAGAAAGGAAGGAAAGGAAGGAAGGGGGAGAAAAATTAGGAAAAAGGCAATGACCAAGTGAAGGAGGAAGAAAGAAAGAAAGAAAGAAAGAAGAAGTCAGATAATTAAATTAGTTTAGAGGAAACAAGAAAACATGCAAGAACAGAGATGAAGTGAGGAATTAAGAAGGAAAAATCTGTACAAAAGTTAAAAATAAAGAAAGGATGTGAGGAAAGGAACAACATGCAAGAAGCAACAAGAGGAAATAATGTCTAGAAGTTATTGTGTCAATGAGCTAAAACTACTTGCTTAGGTTTAGGTTAAAATAACTACAACAAATAAGTCAACGCTGACTTCTGGTTTCACAGGAACATGAACAGCAGTCTGCTGGTTAAAGTCAGATGTTTGTAGACCCGTCTGTCCACCCAGACCTCCTCCCTACGAGGACGTTGTCTCTCCTCAGTCTCCTGTCCTGGCTCATGATTATGTGGATTACAAACGAATTGATTAAGTGGGATGTAAATGAATTATCGTGTTTTTGTAGGTGTAGCGACGAACCGTGTTCGAGAACAGCCTCTCTTTGGTCGCGTTGAATACGACTTCCTGTTGCTGCTTGCGTGCTGGTTAGTAGCCGTCAGTCTGCGGTGGACTGTCATCGGTGTCAGAGATCTTGATCTCAGTGAGACGACATGAAATACACAAACTACTCTCCAACCATCAGACTAAAGGACGTCTCAGTAAGTCAGTACACAGGTAAAGTGTACAGTAACAGTAATCGTATCCTGTGTGGGCAGTGACATCTCCCCTCCACACAGGTGACACATGGCAGATAGAGATCTGGTGAATAAAACCAAGTGAGGAGCTGGATGAGCGTATCGTCGGTGTCCGGGGACGAGGCCGTCCATCTGTGTCCCATCGTCAACCCTCTGACCCTGATGAACACACGTCATGTCCTCCGGAGGAAACGTTTCAGCCTTCAAGCTTCTGATACAAGGAGGAGTTCAAACTGTAGTCACAACACTTTACACAAGAGAGGACAGCTTATCTGAAGGATTGTGTCTAATGGGGACAGTCCAAATCCAGTCCAATATATTAGTGTTGTTAACTTATTTAGCAATGAGCATGAGGAACAAATATGGAGTGTGAAAATAATAAAATACTGAGGAACAGCACTTTTAACGTTCAGACAAAGAGGCGATTCTTCTGCTCTCCACCGTGTCTCAGCATCAGACCACTACGGACCACAGGGCAGTGGAGTCCAGCGGAGGAGAGGAAGAGCCGGCGAGGTTCATGAAGAGGACGTGTCAGCGCTCTGCTGGAGGTCTGCAGCCTGCATGCACAGATCACAGAGGTTCACCAGGAGGAGATCAGCAGGATTCGGTTTCCTGAAGTGACATTGAAGACGTCCTCGCTGTCCAACTGCGTTTAGTTCACCTTAGTGAACGCCACAGAGATTATTGAGGCGAACACACAGGTCCGGCTTCTCTTAAGAGTCCATCATGTATTTCAGTTTCCAGCCTCATCAGACGATGAGAAGCATCGTCACAGGTGTGTTTACGTCGGAGATTCTCAGCCTCAACTAAACGGAGTTAAGATGATTTCTTTTAAATAGTATGAGGTCTGAAAGAAATAAACTCACTATTTATTTTAATTTATCTTTAATCTACACAGGGAGCTCATGATTTCTGATCACCTTATATAAGATTATTTGTTGTATTTTCACTAATAAAAGATGTCTGTCTCATCAGTCATGCAATTTAAGTATTTGTTTCTTGTGTGGGCAGAAGGTTGCCTTCTGGTTTCTCCTCGTTGTTCATTCAATGTGTTGATTTCTGCTCTTTACATACAAACGGTCCTTTCAAAATAACTCAGTGAGCTTGAGGACCAGATCCTGGTTTGGGTTAAAACAACTACAGAAGCATTGTTACTGAAGTACGCAAGTTACATGACAAACACACACACACACACACACACACACACAAACACACACACACACACACTGAACCCTAGGGTTGTGTGAAGCTGGTCGTTGACCCGCTATGACCGAGCGGCTCGGGGTGACTCTTCCTGAAGAAAGCTGCTCTCTGTCTGAGGAGTCAATCACATCTGACCTCGCACACAACACACAGACACACACACACACACACACACACACACAGCCAAGTCTCCCCCTTCAGCATCCTGCCAGGCCTCGTCTCTCACATTCCAGCTGCAGTGACGCTTCAGGGAAACTGAACGTCACAGAAACGTCTTTCAGAAGAACGAAACGCGACCGAGTCTTCTCAGCGGCGCGTCATCAACGATGCGTTCACAACCGGTGCGTTCTGACGGGTTTATCAGTCCTGATAATGAAAGCTGAGCTAAACTAAGCTGGAAAAAACAGTGTACGGCTCCCTGTTTGTCATCACATCCAACAAATATACTTCCACTGTGACCTCGACCTGGACGGGACTTTAACTGCTTCTAGAAATGAGATCCACCGTTTAAAGACCAACGTGTTTACATTCTCTGAGAGGAAGACAGTTACAGGGAGCTCACGGACTTGTTAGACCAGTTCTATGTCAACGTGTCCTTCAGTCCTGGAGAGGATGTAGAGACTGTAAACACACCTTCACCTCTCTGCTGGAGCCTCATCACCATGTTCATCTCTTCCTGCTGCTCAGGGAGGCCCAATCAAAGCTCTGAATTCATTCTCTTATTTAATAACTCATGGTCACACATTCATAATTCTGGTGAAATCAAATGAAATCATGCAGGTTCACCAGAAACTCCTTCAGCTCAGACTCAGATCCAGATCCTCTCTAACAGAGACCGGTCCACCGTGGACAGACCCAGATCCTCCAGCAGAGACCGGTCCACTGTGGACAGACCCAGATCTGGCTTCACCTGCAGCCTTGGACCTCCCAGGACGTATTGCTGGACCTGCTGGAGGGAAGGGAGGCACGGGAGAACCAGAACTGAGAGGGGCAGACTGTCAGACCCTGCTGCAGTAAGATGAGAGGTTTTCTAAAGGGACTCTGGTGCTCAGAAACACTACGGCTTTCGTTGCCAAAATCCACACAAAATCAAAGTTCCTTGTAGTAGCGTTGACAAAGTGCTTAATAGGAAGCTAATAGAATATAGGAGGTAAGACAAGAACCCCGCCAAGCTGTGTGGTTGTAAACTCAACCACACATTTCTTTGCACGGGAGCATCGTCATGCTGACAAACACAAACTGTTGCCACAAAGCTGAAAGTTTCCCTTCTTTAGGCCCAAACCACGATAAACAGCATGTGGACGCTCTCCGCCCCCCCCCCTCTCTCTGTGACGGACAGCATACAGTCAGTCCTCTGCAGAGGTTGTTCTTTGGCTTTGGCCTAATTAGGGTTCTAATAGGTCCAGTTGTCTGTGTGGAGCTGAGGAGGGTCCACGCCTCGAGAAACAAAGCCGTGAGCCCGGATGCTGAGCCTAGCGACAGATGCTAACGGGAGTAAATCCCTGTGAAAAAAAGCCATTAGACAGCTTCACTGAGGAGCAGGAGGAGGTGCTGGAGTCACCGCTGCACCCCGGGGTCAACAGGATCTGTTCCTGGATCAGTCGGGATACACTTTGTTGTTCTTGCTTGAAGTGAATTCACATTTATGTTCAGGCAATTAGAGGACTCCTAACCGCAGCAGGGGTTTAACTAATATGGATTACTGGAGGCTGACACTGTCGTGGTCCATCGCTTGTATTTAATACTGAAATATTACTTTATATCAGCTGGCTGTGTGTTATAGTTGGGCAGAAAGTCCGGATTAAACATTCTTAACTTTCCAACAATTGTATTTTCCTTGGTTTCTTATTGAAATTCTGTTATTCCGTTTTTTCTTGAACATACAATGTTTTTATATTTTTTTCCTGTGATTAATTTGCACATTAATATAGTTTTTTAAATCATTTTTCTCTGTGAATATCTTGAGGTGAAAAAGCCACTTTTCTGAGCTTTTCCTCTGCAGGTAAAGGCTTCGACTAATACGGTTGTACTGAACGGGTTGAGTTGCGGTTATATTTATGAGAAACAACAACACGGAGGCTCAACGTATTACATCATATGATACCTTATGAAAAGTTACTCTTCAAGTCCAGCAACACGTGTCGATTTCCACTCGTCACATGAACACAGTCTTTTCAAAATAAAGTTCCGTGTTCACAGGAAACAACTCAGTTAGGTTTATGCAACATAAATACTTGCTACATGGTCCGGTTTAGGAAAAGATCGTGAAACTTTACTCCTCCTTTCAACCTCGACAAAGCGAGGACATACAATATCCTCTACAGGCTGGACTACCAGCAGGACTGGTCCCTCCTCAGGACGTTGTTCTTCACCATCATGGACTTAGATGCTGTGTGTTGTGCCTGTAAATATCAGCCTGTGTGTGTAAACTGTGAGCGTGTTGTCGGGGTGGGGGGGGGGGGGGGTCGCAGGGTTCCTCTCGTCTTGCTCGGGTTTCAGTGTTGTGGACAGACTGCTCCTCCTCAACTGACTGCAGCACAATGCAGCAGCAGATGAATGGTGATTCAAAGAGCAGCTGCTGCTTTTGATGATGATGATGGAGGAGGATGGAGGGGGGGGGGAGCTCGAGGCGGGTGGAGGGGTTACCTGTTCAACTCTCTGACAGCGAGGGGGGGGGGGGGCGGCGGAGGGATCAGTTTTCCCTCCTAACTGCACATAATGAAGAGTTTCATTCCTTCTGCTCCGACAAACGGAGTCAGAGCAGTTATTACGTGTTCCTGAGCTCGTGTTCTCAAAGAGTCCGTCTGGGCTTCATGTCTGAGGCTACGAGGGGGAACATTTAAAGATGCTCAATGCTAGTTCAAGCTACGCACACACGTTCTCACTACATGCATTCATTCATTTAACGTGTATGTTTGCTTTTTTCTTCCTTATTTATCTTTGTGGATTACGTGACTTTTGTATTTGCTTGTAATGCTCATTGAGAGGAGATTCCTTCAAAATAAACGTTCATCCTAACAGGAAGCAGAATGTGTTCGGTTCATTTCATGTCCTCTTATTAAAAAGAGACAAACGTGTCGGTGACGGGGACATTTGGGTCGGTTTGGTGGAGCCAGAAGTAGAATCAGAGGACCAGCAGAAGTGTTCATACTCATCCTCTGGGGAGCATCAGTGTTACATTACTGCCAAACAATACTCCATCAATACTCACAGAAATAAACACACTTCAACATAATAAACTCAACACACTCAGAGATAGATATAGTATGAACTGTAAACTACACACTCACATTAATATATAAGCCAATACACACACACACACACACACACACATATAGAGTACCTGTACCTGCGCTCCTCAGGTACACACAAACTGAAGTGGGTGGGGTTTATAGTAGTGCGCTTCTCTGATTGGTCAGCACAGGCTTTCCCCACAAAGAGCAACATCTGCTCTGAAACAGGTGACATCCGTCTCTGTTTACACACAACAGACGGCTGGCTGGCTGACACACACACACACACACACACACCTTTGGATGACAACACACATACACAATCAACATGACAGAGCGACAAAGACACTTATTTGTATCATGACTCTCCCAAAGTGAGCAGCTAGAGTACATTCATTCATTGTCTGTTTAGGGGATCGAACCTGTGACCTTTCTCTCACAGGACGGTCCTGTTCTGTGAGGCTCATGTCGTCGGAGTAGAAATGATTTTGAGAAGCTAATGTTCATTTTATTTAATCTCTTTATTTCTCAACTCTGAGCAAATTTAAACCTTCTGGTTCATCTGAGAGAACAGCAACACAGAACACATCAGCATCAGTGCTGTTAGAGGTATTTAACCAAGGAGTCAACCACGACAAGAGACTAAAGGGAGGAGAGAGGAGGAGAGGAGACGGGAGAGGAGAGGAGACAGGAGAGGAGGAGAGGAGAAGAGAAGAGAGGAGAGGAAACATGGAAGGAGAGGAGAAAGGAGAGATGAGGAGAAAAGAGAGAGGGGAGAGGAGACGAGACGAGAGATTGAAACAAAAAAGAAGAAAAACACAAATTAGAAGAAAATAAAGAAACAACGACAATAGAGACAAAATGAGATTAGAGACTTGAAAGACAAACAACAGATTAAAAGCTCACAATAACGAGAGATAAGAGACACAAAGAGAAGATGAGACAGAAAGATAAACAAGGAGACACAATGAAAAGAAGGAGACTAAGGAGAGACAGAAAGGAGTCAAAAAGAAACAAGACACAAGAGGAGCAACAAACAGAAAGAAAAGACGAGGAAAATGATTTAACAAGGAGACAAAAAGAAGAAAGGGGACCACAAGAGACAAAAGGACAAGAAACAAGAAGAGAAGACAGGAGACAAGAGGAGTAAATGATTAAAGAAGACATCAGACGTGTCTGCACTCTTCTGGTACACTGATGCGTGGAGCTAAAATGCTCCCGATAACCTCGGGATGGGTTAAATGCATAAGTCAAATTCCGTGTATGTGTATATGTAATTATATGACAATCTAAATGCTAACATCAGCATGCTAACATGCTCACAATCACAAGGTTGACATGTTTAGCAGATATAATGTTTAGCAGCATCTCAGTTTAGCGTGTTAGCATGCTAACATTTAGCTTATTAGCTGTAAACACAAAGTACAGCTGAGCTGATGGGAATGTGATGAAACAAGGAAGTGGATTAATCACATGTTTTATTTGACGATAGAGCAACACAGTTACTGAATCTCCAAAGTGAACACGAATGAATGTCTGAACCTAATCTCACGGCGGTCCGTCCGTACGCTTCTAAACAGCTGAGCGCTGCGAGGGAAAGATATGAATTTTGGATTTTTAAACGTAAATTAAAACTAAACAAAATTGAAAAAACGCTACAAAATCATTAGTATGTTATGTTTACGCCACAAAAGTACTCAACTTCCACGCACACATTTAAAACTCATCTATGATCAAACTCATCGCCGACACACGTTTTCCTCCTGCAGAGTCTCCGTCAGAGAGCTGGATTCAGGAGATGAATGTTTTAATCCACCAGTAAACCTGCAGCACAATAGCGCTGACTCAACATGACTCAATCCGCTCAGCGCTCTCACGCACAGAGCGTCTTCTGGTGGCGACCCTCTGCTGCTCACGACGTCTTTGTTAGAGCCGTCAGCACACGAGGGTCGTGTGTTCTAATAAAGATCGAGACCTTTTCTTGGCGTTTAAACAGTAATGGATCCAAATCTACCGATGTGGTTTGATGAATTACTTTTACTTCATTAACGACACGTCTGTAGTAATTTAACTCAAACACGACCTCTTCCTAAACCTAACTACATAAGTTGCTTAAACCGAAGTGAACTGTTTCCTTTGAAGACAGAGGTTTATTCTGAAGAGGTTATTCATGTCAGGAGAGTAAAGGGACTCGTGCTGCTGGACGTTTGTAGGAACACGTTGTCCTGTCTCTGTGTCTCTGTCGTTGCTGTTCGTCATCAATGTTTTCTACCAGCAAAGCAGCGGGACGCGTTTATTGTAAAGCAGCTGAATATTAGTGCAACACCATATATTTATCACCTAGATTAGCAGCGTAGTGCTGCCGTCAAATAAAAACGTCCATCCAAAGTGTTGAAGGAGTCGTAAAGCAGCTGATGGCAGAGCTGTGTTGGTTGGTAGTGTGTGTGTGTGTGTGTGTGTGTGTGCGCGTCATATAAACAGCTCTGTCTGTCTCCTACGTGATTTCTTTAATGTTTGGAGTCAAAGCAGAGTTTCAAAGGTTCCCGCTGCGTGAAGACACACACTTCATGATGCTTTACAGTCAAACCTGTGCAGTTCAACACCTCACAGAGGGAAAGTCACGGCTACCTACAACTACATGATTTAGATAGATAGATAGATAGATATGTACGTTATTCATCCCCAGGGGGAAATTTGATGTCGTGTATAAATATATAACCTGTAAAACGGCTCGACAGCTTGATTCATGTTAATTCTTCATAACCCAACACATCCCTGTGACCCGTGCTCCACGCGCCCCTCACCTCGTCTGATCCATTGTTCTGACAACACGTGGATCAAAGAGGTTCATGCAGAAGAACCATGTGGGGTTCAGGGGGTTTACAGCATATTGAGCTGATCCCACATCATGAGCGGACCTCGTTAAGTCTCTGCTGTCGCTGAGGTTTACGAGTGCGTCAGCGGAACAAGAGGTCTGCTGTCTCTGGTCAGCTGAGGAACACTACTAGAAGTGATTTGATCACATTTCATCTGTGAAGCTCTGTGAATGTTACGCAAAGTAGACCAATAATGAAATAAAGAGCAACCACATGGTTTAGCACATGACGAGACCAAAAACCACCAGAATCACTGTGTTCTTTGTAATGTTTGTTCTTTGGCGGGTTGTTTCTCTACTTTTGTGAGTTTTGACTAAACTGAAACATATAAAGTCAGGCTGCTGTTTTCATTCCCTCACTTCACGTCTCTTCTTCGGCTACGTCCACACGGATGTGTTTCTGTTTTAAAACGCAGAACTTCTGCTACGTTCACGCCTAGCTTTCACACTACGTTGGCGTTTTCAAACCGCTAAAACAGGTCCATTTACTAAACGCTGCAGGCGTCGATTTAGTTTGAAAGCTCCGGGGTTGTGTTTTAGTCTGGATGGGCGGAGTCAGAGACTAGTTAGAAAGAAAACACCTAATGTTTGGAATCAGAGAAAATGCAAACACCCACGTTCTCCTCCTGATCGGATCTTTCCTGATTCGTCCTGACCCCTTCACGTGACCATTATTCATTATATTCTGCTTCTTATGAAGCCACTACCGCCTACATGCATGAGTCCAACCGCATTATCTGCTTCATGTTTACATCGGCACACACATGCCCGGTGTACGTAAAAGGTCATGTGATATGCGTTTCCAAGCTTGTTGGTATGGAAGGAGAATATTTTTGAAACAGTGCGATACGTTTTAGTGTTGATGTAGCCTTAAACGGGTGGGGAGGTCACATCACTGGTGTTTAAACATCAGCTACAATATGAGACCTGATCTTCAGGTACTTTGTGGGTGACAGGAAGTACAGTACGGCCCAGGAGCTAAATCTGCACCTGAGATCCTGAAGTCAAAATGCAGGAAAAGTTTGTATAAAAACGTGCTTAGAAAAGGTTGAAAGGTGCTGAAGGAGGACAGGAGGGCAGTTTTAAAAGACGTATGTGTGTCTGCTGTCAGAGGGAGGATCTCACCTGGCCGTAGTCTGTGGCGAAGGCCACCACACCTCCAGAGCACGAGGACACGGTGCTGGGAAGGTACTGCTCGTCCTCCCGTAACCACACCCGGTCACCCTGCAGGAGAACAACCAGGAGTTTTACTCATCAGCTGCTGGAGTTACTGTTTAAAGAGGAATACACATCCAATAATACCGGCTACAGCAAAGAGAAGCTAGGGGACATGTTACGAGGACATAACGGATGTACTCTTTAGTAAGTTGACTTCCATTTATGTTGATTTCTTTTGGCTGGACTGTGCTTCATGAACCTTTTATTTGTTAGTCCTGGGAGAGAAGGGAGAATATTTAGTTTAAGACCGAGCGGTGAATTAATGGAATGACATGTTTGACCGCTGCAGTTGTAGCTTTGGTGTCGTATAAACACATGAGGGTTGGGCACGTTAAGTGCATGACACGAAAATAAGGGAATCAATCAATCTCTCGATTATCCAAGTTGGGCAAAATGTATCAAAACCGTTTTGAAAGAAAACAAAGTCTCAAGTCCACAAACCAACGGGGTGACGTCACGGTGACCACGTCCACTTCTCACACACAGTCCGTGATTGTTACCGTGACATTGACTTTTCTCTAACCAATCAGAGCCCCTCGGCTGTGGAGAAAGCGTGGAGAACCCTGTGGTGTCTGGTTTCAGAGACCTGTACCCAGGTGGCCAGTAAACCTGCATGTTTATCGGAGTCACATAACACTTTTATACCGGTTGACCTGCTGAGTTTACTGCTCCTGGTTGCTACAGCACTTCCTTCTAGCCAACAGCTGGATATTTCATCACCCCCCACACACTCTGCTGTGTTTGTGGAGAATTAGCAGAGAATTTGGGGAATTCAGGATGAAAGTCTGAAGTCTTAAGTGTGTGTTTGGAGGTTTGTATCTGTCTTTTTTAAATTGTTTGGCTTTGGATGTGAACACAGTACCAAAAGTAGTGTCAGTGTAGTTTGTTACAGCACATGACCCCCCACCCAGTTTGTTTCATGACTGTTGAAGAACACATTTGTTCGGTTGAAAATTCAGACGGGAAGCTCTGCAAAGCTGCGCTTGTTGAAATATGACAGAGCTGAAGGAACGAGAGGCCCCCCGAGGTGGATCCCCTCTTAATCGCATCGCTACATGTGTCGCTGTTCGTTAGCACGACGAGCTAACGCTAACGGGGAAAAAAAACAAACACTGCACTTTTTTCTGAGCCGGTGGCGTATGAACGACCTCTGACCCACAAGCCCTCGCTCTGACAGAGTCGTCCTGGTGTGGCGGAGGGGGGGGGGGGGGGGGGCACCTGGCTGGGAAAAAGTGAGCGCATGAATGGATGGAGATTAAAACAGACACACAGACACACACAGACACACACACACAGACACACACACACAGACACACAAGGTAAAGCTCAGGTCTGCAGTGTCAGCAGTGGATCAGAGGCGAGCTGTGTGTTGTTCCAAACCCTCAACCGTCTTCTGTGAGAGAGAAGGCCTGATTCAAAAGTGAGACGATAGACTCGTCTTCCTTTACTTTCTTCTTGTGCAAATTCTAAAGTAAAACTAAATCTTGCAGAAGCACAAAAAAAATCTGCAATTGTACGTGAAACTCTTATTTTATTTTTGTTGCTATGTTGGTGTTTTCTGCACTTCGTTAAGACGTTGTGTGTCTTTTTTTGACAGAGTTGGTGGAGACAGGTCCACCATAAAGCTTCTCCCAGGTTGTTTGAGAAAAAAACTAAAGTTTTGAGCCGTTTAAAATAAAAAAAAATGAACTACACATTAGTCAGGAGTTTTCTTAAAGATGTACAACTTTAGTGGGAACCAATGGGCTTTGAGCTGAGAGCCTCAGACAGGAAGTCATAAAGCATTTAGAGATGAACTAACATGTATGTTTTGGTCTTTTTTACTGGTTACAATATAGAGGAGAAGTCCCGCCCACTCCGGCCTTCATTTGGAAAAAAATATGTACGGCAGTCAATGGCGAAAGAGAATTATTCAAAAGGTAATTTTGCACATCGAGAATGTCCCAGCTTGTAAATGATTTGTAGAAGTACCATATTGTTTTGCGTGAAACCGCTCAGTGAACTACGTCTCTCGCGTACTTCAGTTTTATGACATAATGCGACTTTCTTGACGTAAAGAATTATCTTTTAAATTGACAAACATCATGTCAAATGGGATCATATAAGTATTTGTCTCCCGACATTGATTATCGTACATATTTTAAAGAAATAAGGTCGCATGGTGGTTTAACCGGAAGGGGAGGGGCTTCACCTAAGCCGAACCCTTACCATTTAAATAAAGCTCTTATATAAAATCACTCATAGATCATTTGAAGCAAAACACAAAGAAACACAAACAGAAAACGTCATGATGATGTAGACAGCGGCTACAAAGAGGAACCGAACAAAGGAAGATGTTCCATTGTAACGTGCACAAAGAGGAGGCGTGTGCTGTTCACCAGCCGGGACCATATGGACATTCCTCGTGTGCACCACCGCAGGAATCTGATGCTCCAATCAGGTTTGGGTGCAGACAGAATGAGAGGGGGGTCTCCCTCCTCCCACCAGCACACTTTTCAAGGCTCCTTCACCACCAAAGACCCCCAACACACACACAAACACACACTCTAGCACACACATCCGTGGTCTTTGTGGGCAGCGTGTGCCGCCGCCCTCTCTCCGACAGTGGCACACCATCCTATTGTGCCCCCCCCCCTCCTCCTCCTTTAATCCACTCCTTCTCTCCTCCCTCCCTCCTCCCTCCTTCCCTCCTTCTCTCCCTCCCGTCTTCACACACATCCACACACTTTGACCCACAGAGCTGCTGGCCCGTTTCTAAACTAGGGCTCCGTGCCAAAGGCCCGTGCTTCACCTCGGCTCCCTCATTCATCACCACTGATTGCCTGAACTCCGAACATCAAAGATCTCGTTTGTACTTTCCGATGGACCAAAGAAAACGAGGAGCTGAGGTGCATTTCTCTGTTCATGGTTAAAGAACACAGTGGAAAACTACAAAGCATTCAGAGAACTCATACCTCCACCGAGGCTGCACGACGCTCTACCGACAGAAAATGACCTTAAAAACCTCACATGTGACATAACACAGCCAAGTCAATGGCAGACATTAGTTTTGGGAAAAAACCTAAATTCTGGGAATATTAGAAAGATTATTATAATTTGTATCAGGCTGGATTGTGCAGTATTTTAAATAGTGTCAAATCTTACAGCTACTCAAACTCATGTTGCTGCAGCACCGAGGATATGTAAAATGTTCATACTTCTAAATATGTAATGTGTTTGCAAACGTAGACGATGTAAACTACCATCAATTACACTGAGTCTGGGTCGAGTCAATACAAAAATTGCGGTTGTTATTGACAGTAGCTTGGCTATTAAAAACGGAGGGTTCGTGCAGGATGTCCATGTAACGATGATTCTCTTTGACCAATCAGTGGGCTGCAATGTTTTAACTCCACCTTCATGTGTCGGCTCAGCTCCTTTGGAACCTGGACCGAGGTGGTACCAGTTTGCATTTGCAACATTTGTAACAATCGCAACATTCGTGAAATTCGCTACATTCACAATACGGTAAGATTAGAAAGTGGCCTATAGACAAACGAGACAAGATGAATTGAACGAACGGGGTTGAAGCTGCTCATTTTCACAATATCTATGTTGTTGGAGAGAGAGAGAGTTAGAAGCAGTTGTGTGAAGAATGAAAATTGAGAGCTTGAGAGTCTTATAAGTTCATCTTTCACTGCGTAGAGGGGATGGGATTGTTTGATTGTCTATTTCGAAAGTTGTCGGACGCTGGACCCCGTAATCTGACGTCAGAAAGATGGTTTCAGACGCGGTTAAGTGAGTCCAACCAGCTCCATTAGAAGCATACGGAGGCTGTGAAAACTCCTCCCGTCTTACTTCTTGTTATTCAGACAAACATCCACGACAGTTGGTCTTTAGACCGTCGAATGTTATGGATGTTTGACATTCCCCAATGTTAACTTTCACTGTGCCGAAAAAGGCTCCACACATAAATACCATGACATTCTAGAAAGTTCATGAAGCGGCAGTAATCACATAGATCACTTTACATAGACTCGAGACGTCACCAAACGCCCTCGACACAAAACCGACAACTTTTAAATAAAGAGGGAAAAATAATCCACAACCGCTGTGATGTGGATTTTCTAAAAGCAGCGGCATGAAAGGAAGCCGGGCCTCAGCCGAGCTAATGTCAACACACGGGCGGGGAGGCGCTGAAGAGTCTCGGCTGGGACTGGGAGCTGTGGATCAAGGACCCAGCTGCTGCACCGGTCAGTTCTCTGAGCCTCAGTAAACTATCTCACCGAGTCAGAGGTGCCCGAGTGTGACCTGTATCCACAGGCCGGATTATTAAAGTGGAAGAGAAGTTGTTGGGAGATTTCAAATTCAGCACCTCACCACATGAAAAGCAATGTCTCCTGAAGTCTAAACAGATAACTGTGTCATCTAACATGTTGGGATTTAGTGAGGACAAGTCTTGGCTTTACAGTGTTTTGGTTTCTCCGATATGTCAGCGAGCAGATATGATGTTCTCGAAAATATTGTGACAAGGAGTAGATGTTGATAGGACAGTCTGCACCGACACCGAGACCCTGTGAAGATAAAGTCAAAGTCGTCCAGAGCTGCAGTCTGCATCGACTGGTGGATTCTGGGATCCACGTAAAACACTTTCAAAAGCAGTTGTTGCAGCGATACTGTTAAAATGTCATGCTGGTTGACTTTAAACTTGCTGTTTACCATCTATAAATTGTGGTTTAAGTACTTTCAGATCCTCAACAGTTTGAGGTGCAAAGGATCACTAAACTCACGATTTGGATCGTATCACGGTTCTGTTTCACGGATCAAATCAGCTGGAAAAAAGGAGCAAATATAACTTATAGAGATGCCACAATCATGTTTTTTTGCTGACGACACAGATTGCCAATGAGTCATATCAGCCGATACAGATTGTTGATTTGTCGTTTTGTTTTGTTAAAGCAGGATTCAAGGCTCCAGACATGTTGTTTTCATCACCGTCCCAATAAAATAACTTCAACTGAAGTCAGTGTAAACCTGTTATCTTTCTGTTCTTGTCATTAGTGGCTATTTGAATTCAAATGATTAGGGGAAAAAAAGATTGTTGAAATCTTGTCATTAATAGTTTTAATTATGTTTTATAAGCCGCTTATAGTAATTGTTAGGAAGTTAAACAGCTCATATTTCCCTCTCTTATATCTATGTAATATTGCCGTGAAAACATCTCATTAAAACAACCGTTGAACACGTCCTGATAACGTTATAACACGCCTTCACCCAACTCTCATTTGTATTGAATGGACCTTGAACGCATCATAATGTAACGGAATAGAACCTCCTCAACCGTTAGCTCCGGTGCTGCTAACGTTAACGAGCTCTCCTCCTGATGTGTTGTTCACAATGTAGCATTTTCAGGAATTGCAGACTAGAAAGCATCAATGCTATGATGGTTAAATGGTGCATTAATCCACAGTTCACATGCATGCACAGTCATGGGGGGGGGGGGGGGGGGGGGGGGG
>NW_022280158.1:449581-471431 GCF_004355925.1 Anarrhichthys ocellatus | reverse complement strand
GGATCCGTACGATGGCCCGTAACGCCACTAGCAAGAGTTGGAGCCCATCCAGCGCTGTATAACGTCTTTGTTCATCAAGTCAGCCACATGTGTGGTCAAGTGTCCAAGGAGACGCCTCTCTCTGGCCTTTATCTCAATCCTGACACCTCCTGCCGGCCAGAAACCCAAACACCGACACCGACCTCCCGCCTGAAAGCTCTGGGGGTAAAACCGAGGCAGTGACCCTTCTCCTGCTTGTGTTTTCCCTCCGTAACCTCGACATGTGTGGCTAATGCTGTCTCTGCGGGACCCTGGAGGGGAGGAGAGGGGGGGATCTGCGGTGGTGGGAGAGCGTTCGTACGCCGTCGGGGTTGGAAATGAGCAGCTGTCTCGTCTGAGAGATTCCTCTTCCTCTCCCGTAACAAACAGAGTCCTGTGTTCGACCACAGCCATCCTCTGTATCAGAGCCTTTAGCGGGAGAGCCTGGCGGCCCCCGCCTCTCACTGAAAACTGTGACTCAACACAACTGCCGGCATGTTCTCGGAGAGATGATGCATTGCTGCTCTTGCAAACAGCTGCCACTGTTTGCTGCAGTCTGTGTTTATTCCTCAGACGTGAGGACAGCGAGCAGAAGTTTACAGAGAAACCACGCGGAATACTTCAAGGCGATAAACGAGGCGGGCAGAAGTCCAGTTGTTTTCCAACGAGTGTGTGAACACCATGTCGCCTCTGCTGAACTCTGCCCCCGTCTACGCCAGCCGTGCAGCCAAAGCAGCACATCAGCAACAAGCAGTCCTCCGTCAGTGTCTACAGCGCTGCTGTTCAGTCACTGTTCTGCTCCAGAGAAGCTCTTCACACATCCCAGAATAGACTTGAGGTGACTTTGAGTTGCGCTACGAGCAACAATTGCAAGACATCCTAAGCTGCTACTTGAGTTGTTTGCTCTACAGATCTCTTCTTCTTCTTTAGAGCCTGAAACACCAAATCAGTTGGTTTCAAAAGTCTGGTCAGATTTGTTGTCCGATTCACTTCTTCTTCGATCAACTAGTTCCCGGTTCAAAACTGGTTTTGGAACTGAATATTGTACATTGTTAGACAACATTTAACATTTGAGAACTGCTTTTGTTAAATGAAAAACAAGGTTCAGCATCAGCACTATCCAGCCAGCTGTCACTCTACCATGTAATGTAACAATAGATGCTATCAGATTGTGTAAAGTCTCCACCAATCACGTCTTCTGTGGGTTAAAGCCCCCCCCCACACCTGCAGAACAACAGGTTCCCCTCCGTCGACCGAGTGGAACAGATTATCTGCTTCTTGTTTGCACACGTCCCACATGCTCAGCACGCCGGCTGCCTCAGACATCAGGCTGACGAGACGAGACGCTTGTGTTAACGGCAGTAAAAAAACATGCTGCTCCTGAAAGCAGCACTTTTAAAATCACCAGTTTCAAAGGTGAACAACGGATCAGAGGCGGCGCGTCACGCACCGTTTATCTCATGTCTGGGGGTGGGGGGGGTGGCTTATGCACCCGTTTTTTGATCTCCACTGTTTGAGTGCAGGTGTGCTCGGTGTTTCTCTTTGACCCACGAGTCCTTGAAACCTCTTCAAAGAACATTCAGCTATCAAAGAGGAATCATTCAGTCTTCATTGCTGGAAAAAACCTTGTTGTCAGTCATTCACCGTCCAGCCACTGACACTGACACTGTACTACGTACAGTAATATACTTAATACCACAGTCAGCTCTAAATGCCAATAAAAAGGCCGCTCATTGAGCCTCTACTATGACCAGAGCAGCAGACGCCTTTATCACGCTCTCTGTCCTGCAGGGACAGATGCATTTCCATCGTTGGAGTCCCACTAATAGTGGAGCGTAATGGCAGCAGCGTGTCGCAGACGGCAGTATCGGGCCTTTGTTTGGCTTTGCCGTTGGGCGATAAGCACGGCACGGCTGATTGGACGGATCAATTATTAACTTTTAGAGGGAGCAGCTTTTTATGACTGAGCTTAGAGTGATCAACCGTCATTCCTCACGTTTACCATTTGACTTTTCTTTTTTTATTTGACAGACAAACACAGATTTCAAAATAAAGCTGCAGATGAAGGACTCTGATAGTGGGGATTCTTTAAGGTTTTTCTTTTTTAAAAGCATTTTTGATATTTGTCTGAAGGCTTTCCTCTTTGACATGATGATGACAGTAGAAGTTTTACCCTCTAAAGGAAATGTTTGGCTTTAAAATCACCTGTTTTGCCTTTCACATGTTTCAGCTGCTGCAGGACAAATCTTACATCCAATAGTTAAAAAATAATTTGAAGGAAAAGAAAGTATTCAGCATGCTCCCCTGTGATGACAGTGAGTGACAGCACAATAGAGACAATGCACACACAGCAGTGTTTCGTGGGAATCTGCTGTCTGGGAAACGCAGACAGGAGGAGGTCTACGAGTGCAAACTGACCTTGAGCCTTTGCAAGCATGCGGCACGGACCAATCAACTCGCAGAGCCTTTGTGGAGAACCAATCAACACGAGTTCAGCGGCAGAGGTTATTCAGGTTTGAATGACTGGACACATGGAGTGAGAGCAGGGGATTGTGGGAACTGATTAGGTTGCCGTATTGACTTTTGGAAAAGTCTGGGAAAGCCTCACAATGACACACACACACACACACACACACACAATCATGCATGAATAAACTGTGGTACACAAACACACACTGACATGAGCACACACACGTCAGTGTGAAACCATTTACCTGCAAATAAAGATGCACATATTTCTCACTCACACTGTATTGACAGAGTCAAACAGACACGGGACTTTCACCCAGGAGACCGCTGTTTGTGTCCCGTGTGAAATCAAAAGTGAACATTGAATTTTTGCTTTTTATGTAAAGTTATGTAAGAAAGTCTGCTAAGGACGGTTGTTATTTATTTACGTTAATTACATTGTCAGGGTTGTTACGTTATATTGTCACATTATTAATTGAACAAACACGGGACTTTCACCCAGGAGACCGCTGTTTGTGTCCCGTGTGAAACCAAACGTATATATTTACTTTACGCTTGCTATGTAATGTTATGTAAGACATTCTGCTAAGGGCCGTTGTTATTGATTTACACCAGTTGATATCATATTATTTTAACACAAACTATGATGGTTTTTCTAACCTTAACCATGTCGTTTTTTGGACTAAACCTCACCAACGTTAACCACGCGGCATTGTGTGTTTCTGCAAGTGTGATACAAGGCTGACAAATGAAATGAAATATATTTATGAAATGTATTTTTCGCTCAGAAACGACAACATTCAACGTTTCTTGTGGTCTGTACACAATGTCTTGGCTATCAAGTGTAGTCCTGATGTTTTGAACCAACTAACTGACCGATGTTACTGTCCGTTCAGCCTAGAACATATTCAGTAGTTTAATGGTTTAGTCTGTTCTCATTATGTTGATTGAGAACATATGGAACCCAGTTTCCTTTAAAGTGTAACTTGCTTTAATGTTCTTCCATCAATCGGCTACATGACATGTCATTTCGCCAAACTTAAATCTGAACTGAGACTGGGTGATGCTTTTTGTAAAACAAATCCCATTTTGCTGCCGTTTGTGCAAATTCGGCATCTATTGCGTACCAGAGGGAGATTAGATCATATATGTCTATATATATTAATCTGGTATTATAGAGTCAGATTTATAATAAATACATAATAAAACTGATTTATGATCTTATCCTCATAATACATTTCATAAAGAAGACTTTGCACGTTAGATTATTCACTACAAACCATTCACCTAACTACCATGCTAACTTGCATAGACTTAAAGTATTAATCTCGAAGGCTTTCATTTGAATAAACGTCCGTCTGGTTGAGTTTATGGCTTATTGAATGTCTGTTATTAGGAAGAATCACCAGCGTAGCATATTTAGGGACTATTCACCTCACTTGCACGTAAAGCTGCCTGCTGTTGTCGTCTAGCGTTGACGGTTACTACCGCCGAACAAACGAAGAAAAGAGCGACGACTAACAGACCAAAGAAACGTCACACTGGCTCTCTGGGAGGTGAAATACAAAACCACGTCTGTAATTACCGCCGATCGCCTCAGGGGCCGCCAAAGAGAAGTAAACAGAGATCTTAGACTGAAATAATGCTTCAACTTTATGTTTTCTGCGTCGTTGTGTGGCACTGAAGTGATCGAGGGACATTTTTAAAAGTTGCGTCATGCTACATTCACGCACAACACTTCCAACGACACACCAGTGCAGGTTGGCATTGATCAAACTAAACTGGTGAACAAATACAGAAAACAAAGAATAAACAAACAGATGCTTTAAAAATAAAAAGTGTGAAAGACTGCTGAGCCTCTTAGAACACAAAACCAGAACGTCTCTGCATGTTTTGGAGACTGTGATGAAGAAAATCCCAAAACATATTGCACAATTTACCGGATAGTCAGCAGTAATGTAAACCATATTTAGCTGAACGCTACTGGTGTTGGCTTTTAAATATGAAGAAAACATTCATCTGAGTTCCCACGAAGACGAAGACAAATCGTCCCAGACAACCAAATGAATACAGTACGTGAGCCTGAAGAAAACGCTCCTCAACATGAGCATTGAAAATCACAAAGGGGGCAGAATCACCCCTCAAATCGAGGGGAAAGAGAACGATTCAGCACACCAGAAGCCATCAGCCCTCCTGTCTGCGGCTCCTTCATGTGGCAGCAGAACAACGGAGCCCAATCACAGCCTGACGACTCCCCCTCCGCTGCTAAGTGGGCACAGAAAAAGACGAATTCCTACTTCTCTGATGGGGAAATGAATGCAAAACAGGGCTGTTAGCTTGTACGGGGTTAAATGAAACCATATGCGAGGCAGGAGTTCTGCAGCCGCATCCGGCCGACAGAAGGCTCCCTCTGGATATTCAGACGTGGGTTTCTTTCTATTCATAATCCAGAAAAATGATTTATTAAAACATGCTGCAGGTCTGGATCGATGCCGACGCTCTAACAGTGTTAGGATTGAAGACGGGATATTGAAACTGTAAAAGCCTTTATCAGCATTTACAAGGCTTTGTGCGGATTAAGACTCATTGCATTGCGGGAGAAAGGAAGCCAGTGGTCGGTTGGTTGCAGAGGCCGTTTCTGAAGCGACTGATGATGATGATGATGGAGGAGGAAGGAGGACTGTGTTCATCTCAGTCACACCAACATACAAACATACAGTCCGTCTGCACACACACACACACACACACACACTCTATTGTCGATGATCGGTGACTAATTGCTATCACGTGACATGTAGAGCTACAGCCATAAAACACACATGGACTAGTTCCCAACAGCCAATCAGACGCTTTGAGAAGTTGCTGACTGGAGTTTTATTTAATGTTGTTGAAACATTTATTTTATGGGCTGCAACAATGTGACTACTGGCTTCACTCTCAGTGTGACAGCATGTCAAAGAAGCTGCTAATTATTAGAACTATTGCACACACATTCCATATTATATACAAACAAAGTGTGATTAATGACCCCCAGTAACCTGAGCTTCATGGCACATTGGTGTCACATAACATTGTGGTTATTCTTGTTCATATTCAGCTTATTTTCAGATGTTTAACATCATTAACATCATCATTTTCCAGCCTTGTCACTATTAGGACTCTACACACTGGGGACGTAACAAATAAACCACGTGAAACTAAAATACTCACCTGCAAATATTACACATCTGGGGCTTTTATTGTGAAAGGTAAGAACAGAAGGAGTGGATCTGGTCTGAGCTGCCTTTGTGAAAGAAGAACTAAAGTTTGCCGTCTTGGTTGGGACTGCTGAGCCTCCGTGTTGTTGTTTCATGAATGTATTTGCACCTCAACACGATTGGTTGACGCCTTTATTTGCGCTGTGAAAGCACAGAAGAACCACAGTATTTGCATTCTGTGTGAAAGTATTCATTTGACAGATCTAAAAAAACAACTGAAAATCTGCCCTGTTCCAAAAATGACTAAATGTTTTGGAGTCGGTGTCGGGTCGTATTTATTAGCAGTTTCAGATTAAAAGTAGTGACTTGGTGTGAAAAGGCCTCGAGTGTTACGCTTTTGATTTGTAGTTTTCTTCTTCGTCCTCTCAGCAGAATCCTTGTTGCTGCTCGGATTCTTTGAGTCTAACTTTATCACCAGTTGCTATAAATGGTCTGTTCCTGGACTTGAAGTGTGCCTGAACTGCTCATCCTCAGCCAGAGTGGATTGAATCACCACATGTGAGCACGGTGGGGTTGTCTGTTCACGGTCCAAAGAAGACGCGCATCTGGTTGAGGAGCGAGGGGGGCGACTGCTCACACACGTGTGTTTGGACTACTTTCACCGCAGCATGAGAGCTGACCCACTACGGCAGGAAACCTGCAATTAAAATAATAAGTCACACTGAAACCGAATGTCTCTTTTCAAAAACACAGAAAATATTTAGCTAATAGCTCGAGTGTCTGCGCTCGCCACCCGATTCCCTCCAAACGGTCGAACCGAAACCACACGCGTCAGCGGAAATGAGGGCCAGATGTGAGAGCAGTGAGGACAGGTCCACCGTATGGAATCCATATGAAAGCTTCATCTGTTACAACCTGCAGCTTTCACACACATACTGGAGATCACAGTCAGGTTCTGACTCTATTCGTCCCCCAAACTGGATGCAGACGGTTTTGCAGAAAAACCTGCAGGAGACAAAGTGAAGATCTGGACAGACATCGAGAGCTGACCGCAACGAAGGACGTCTGCCAAGAGGCTCCGGTAGCTTCGGTTTATCTCGACGTGGAAATGACAGAAATGACTGCGTTCATTCATGAAGCATCGCTCACGAGCTAAATGCCTCAAATGTTTCTCTAGAAAGTCAGAAACTAATGTGAAAAGAAAAAGGGCACGAAAAGCCTAAAAAATGGGAAATTAACAAAAAAATGAAATCTATTTTGTGAAACTTCCTGCAGAGCTTTGAGCCTTTCCACCGACCGCAGGATCAACTTCTAAACGAGCTTCCCTCCGTATGTTTCATTCTACCGATGATGACTTCAGCATCAGCTCAGAGGCTCCGCGGTCGGAGTATATTTAGAGCTCACACTCCACTTAGAAATGGTCAACA
Organism: Anarrhichthys ocellatus; assembly: GCF_004355925.1. Lineage (NCBI taxonomy): Eukaryota > Metazoa > Chordata > Actinopteri > Perciformes > Anarhichadidae > Anarrhichthys > Anarrhichthys ocellatus. Next base: position 464,320 of record NW_022280158.1, on the reverse strand, counting down.
TTTAGAACAGCGAGTGTGCGGTTTAAATGTCTTTTTCTTGTGTGGACGGTTGTCTCTCAGCCGGGACCTAATTGTTTTTAACAGATACAGTATCACCGTGGTGCCATGGGGCGACTCAATGTACCCTTTGATTTATTTGTTTTCTCACTTCACTGCCAACTGCTACAGATATGAATCACTCTGGAGAGCGGGACGAACACGGCAACGAACACGGCAACGTTTGAGATGATTTCACTACATTTGGAGCAGTTTTAGTTGAACTGGATTACTTCTTTTCTCTCGTTTGACCAAAGCAGAAAATAATCAATTGGTGCATTTGAGTCTTTAACTTTGACGACTAAGAAGACTAAGATAGTCGTGCTAGTGGCTCTGTGAGGCTGTAGTTAGGCACACTTTGAACTAATGCTAACGCTGACATGCTCACAATGCCAACGTGCCAACCTTTACCAGGTACAATGTTCCCCATGTTCACCATATTAGTTTAGCTGGTTAGCATGCTAACAGTTGCTAATTAACTGATAATGTCGTTCGTTTTAAAAGTATCTGATCACAAACCAAAGTATCGGACAACTTAGAATGAGATGTGATGATGGCACTAGATGAGAAGTGACACAATCACTGAAGTTGTGCAGTTCATCCTGAGGGGACCATGAATGTCTGCACCACATTTCATATTTCGTGAGATATTCCATTCAAAACCAGAAAGATGGATCTCATAGTGTCTGAGAGCCACGAGCGTCTTGACAATATCTGCCCATCCATTCACTAGATGTGGACATATTTCACAGGATATGTTGCTAGCATGGAAAACATGAAGTCAGACACTGTACATCTTCCTGTTTTGGAAACTTCTGGACTCTTTCTTTGGATCTTTTCTATCAAAGACACAATAATCCACATCGACCATGTCTGAGGTTTTGCAGCTCTACAGCATCACACTAACAGTCAATACATTACAGTCATTTATCCAAAGCGACTTACAATTCAGATTATATCACACCGTAGGCACAGCTACGGGAGCAAATTTGGGGTTAAGTGTCTCGCTCAAGGACACATCGACATGCGACTAGCAGAGCCGGAGTTGGGGATCGAACCGCCGATCCTCTGATTGAAGGACGGCCCTGCTCTCCACTTAGCCACCTGTCACCTACAGCCAGGGTTCCATCCAAATGTATCGCAAATCTTAACATCAGTTTGAGAAAATCAGCAAAAGAAAACTGCAAATGAATGCTTTCGACGATGCACCGACTGTTCCAACCCAGCCTCGTGTAAAAACGTGTTTTGCAATATTTTAAGATTATTTTCAAATTTCAAAGCTTCCTGTGTTTTCAGTTGCTTGAACGTTGCTGCTGTTGTGCTTATCAACAACATGCACGTAAACTAAAGCAAGCAGCAAACTGGAAGACAGGAGCAAAATGTGAACTAAGACTACGAAGTATTACCTTTCATTTGAGCCAAAATACTGTGTATGTCTACTGCCTTTGTGCCAAAACAGTGCAGGATTTGATAACATCTATTAGTAACTGCATCAGCCTGTCGTCCTGTTCTATGTGGACAGCCACATGTCAAGTCATTAGACAGCTAGTGGAAATAAAGTAGAGAGGAAGTGAAGAAATATTAGAACACCAGCTCATTAATTAAACACCAACTCACAACCCACTCAACACCTGCTAGGTTTGAATTATTAACGAAGCAATTGTCAGGAGGGGTCAAAGGTGACGTCTCAGCACACTCCGGTGTCAGAGAGTGGGCGGGAGCAGAGAGGATGACTGGCGGCTCCACAGGAAGCAGCTGCTTCAGCACAACGAGAAGTGATGAAGAGGAGTCCACCAGGTGACTCAGTTAAAGAGCCAAATGAACCAGAATACAAAGAGACGTATTTCATATGAAACTCCTCTCAGCCTTGAACAAGTGGAAGGACGACACTTTCCCACGCTGCCTTCTCAAAACTTCACAGGCGTCAAGTTCTGGGGAGATGAAGCTCTCGTGTCCTCCTCAGCTGCTTTGTGGATAATTAAAAGGCATGTAGCTGTGGATCTGGAGAGCAGCTGTAGGGCGGGACCATGTGAGTTTGCAGCTGACTCGGGAGAGACTTCTGATTTAGTTGGACAACAATCAAACCGCCAGGGGAAAAAATACAGACTAAAGGCTGAGCACACTCAGCTGGAAGTCAGACAGAAAGCTGTGCTGCAGAAGAGAGAGGCTGTACGGCAGCAAACACGAACCTCCAGTTCACAGTTTAGGTTTTAACAAGTCGGGACAGTTGAATCAAACAGCTCGATCAGGTGCAATCAGCTGATGTGGGAGGAAAAGGAAACTGCAGCGCTGCAGGTCAGACACCAGGCTGAGGTTTGAATTGTTAAACCTGCAAATTCAAAATAATGCCTCAGTTTGTTAGATTGAGTTTAAACTATTTGCAAATCGGTAGAAATGTCTTGTGTCATCTGCAGATTAGTCAGCTTTCTGTATTCCACCAGAGTCTAGATGACTTTAGTCTTCATTAGCAGCTGACGAGAAGCACATCAACCGTTTGTGTCGCAGCCGATCCCTCAAGCGTAAAGTGGTGACGGCGATGGTGTTTAAGCTTAACTGCTCTAATACCGGTGCTCTGTCAGCCCAGCGGTGTCATTATCACTGCTGGAACCTTTACTTTCTCATCCAGCAGCTAGTTTTCTCCCACTGACACAAAGTCACACCACGTGTCGACACGCAGCTCACGCCCACCTTTAAAAATATCCTTTTATTAATGCAGTAATATACTGAACACCCACCTCTTTCTTCCCTAATAAATATAATTGCTTAATCAGATGAAGTCGCTCGTGGCCTTCTATGTGTCTGAACGTGTCTGATTCAAGTCTTTCTGGATGATTCGCTGGTGAAATCCTGCTGACTCAGCAGGGTGTGTGAGGTTTCACTGAGCCTCCACCGGCGGACCTCGACGTGAGGTCGAGGTCGAGGGTTGATGTAAACACTGTTGACTAATATCAATCACAATAAATACATCTGTCCGTGTCATCAGTTTAAAACACGCTGCAACTTGTACGACGTCATGATAAACGGTTCCCTTCAGTCACATTCCAACCAGCTGTCACTGAGGACTTCTATTTCACATTATTAATATTATCAGCAGCAACCTCATCTTCTGAAGAAAGGGCAACTTCACAAGACCCGGCTCCTAAATGTCAAGAGATGAATAACACATTCAAAAGTTACAGATATATTCATTTATTCAGGTTTTATAATATGACGTTTGTCTTACAATGTTTTAAATATAATAAAGTCATGCATTTATATGTTTGAAAAAGCTATTATTAATGACATCAAAATAATAGAAAAATATGAATTATCATTAAATGACAGATGAAATAATTGAATATTAAAAGGGAAAGACTTGAGGTGTTCTATTCCACCTGTTTTAATATTTAGAGTTTACATTCTGAGATGAATAAGAGCAGTATGACACCTTAAATTAAGTGTTTAAAGAGTCTAAAGCGTGATTGATGCTCGCCGCAATTGTGAGTTCAGAGTGATGTCACACCATCAGACACGCCCCTGCGCGCGGGTCTGTGTGGCTTCCGTAGTCATTTTAACCCAAACATCTTTCTGTTCTAAACCTACCTCAGTAGTTTTGTTGCCTAAACCCTAAATGAGTCGTTTCCTGTGACGACGGAAGTTTATTTTGAAAAGACCGAATGTAACGAGCAGAAATCGACACGAAAAATGAGGAGTGACTTTTCATTAAAGATAAAGGAAACCGTTGTATGGATAAGTTTCACCGGAAATAAAAGAAAGAAAATCAATCACTGAAGAAAGTGACACTCTTCAGACTCCACATCATCATCATCATCATCATCATGATGTTTTCTGCTTCAGAGCCTCCATGAAAGCGTCCTTCGTCCACACTGTGGACTCATCGGTGAGCAAACATTCAACAAACACTCGTTCATCGGCGCTATGAATTCCTGGTGACAGCGAACATTTGTTTCGCTGTCACCGCGTTAACGATTCAGCAGCTCTCATTATGTTGTTCTGGGAACCGATGACTCAGCAGTTTCATTAGCTATTCAAGTGCTTAAAACAAACTGTGGAGTACTTTGAAATCCATGTTTAGTGTCGGACATGGAATTGTTTGAGCGGGAAATCTTTACATCTGAACGAACCTAAATATGTGGAAAGTTCTCCTCTTAGTAACACGTTGCCACCACTTCTGATGTTCCCTTGAGCAGACTTGAGTTATAACGGCGGCTTCGAGCGCGTGAATAGATATGCGAGTACGGAGCAAAACCTCTCCGTGTCATTACAGGCTGGAAAGAGTCAAACAAACAATGTGCAATGAATCAAGTCACAAGGACCAAACACATGGAGATGCAACGACTCCCCCTGAATATTTGATAGAGGCGGCGAGTTATGAGCAGACGCTGATGGAGAAAACAGGTGTTTGTGTTTGTAGCTGTGACCTGGCTGTTTCTTGTCAACATGCTCTACGGCCCACGAGCTGCAAAACACAGCCGTCATGTGCAGCTCGCTGCAGAAAGCAGCATTAGTGTTTGATTCTACCAACAGAGAATGAAAACACTGCTGTTTCCATCGACATTAAAGCCGTGTTCCACTTCAGACGCATTTTAAAAAGGAAGCAAATACGTCGTGACTGGTCAACAAGACCGTCCCGTTACGAAAGTCAAATTGCAATATATATGATAATAAGGTTAAGTTTGGTAAAGTTGAGAAACCAGCAATAGTACGCTAGATGTAAAAAAAAAAAAAGAAAAAAGATCCAACGTAAAAATCCAGACCAGTCGTGCAAAGTTTTTTCCAAGGAAAGCAGCTCGCAGCGTTAGCTCCAAAAGTCGTAAACTCTAGCGAGAAAGTTGCCGAGTTGGCAACACCGTCGGCCCGAGATATAAGTCACACATTTGAAGTGTCATTGTTTTGGTTGCACCTGTTGGCATTCAACTCGGCCAAAAAGATGAAGCTGGGAAACATATCGATGTTGTATCGATATCGTGATTTGGGACTAGATGTCTTCTTTTGGACATCGTAATATTGTGTCTTTTCCTGGTTATAACGGCAGCTTTACAGTAAAGTGGTGCAATTTACATTGACATCGAGGTATTTGGTCAAAACTAGAGTGATGTTTGATTTTCTCTGTGTTGTCCAGTTGTACAAAAAGATGATTTCGGCCTCCAGAGGAGCTCTGAAGAGGGTTAGTAGTGCAATGAAAGCATTCACCAAAACGTGCATATCAGAGAGCAAAAACAGGTTCCAGAGCAGCGCAGACACTTTGCACATTGTGACCTTTTACACGTTCACTTTGTGTTAAACTAAAGAGCTCTTTGTCTTCTTTGAATTGGCTCGTCATTTCATGGTTCGTGCCAGCACCTGGCCGGTCTCTGGCCCGACAACAGACGACCGAGAGAAACGGGTCCGTATTCAAGTCGGCCACATGAAACAACAGAAGGGGTAAAAACAACAGCAACATGAGCTCTGAGACATTTTTAACCCCCCAACTAGAACATCAACACGCTTATCCTGTGCATGTGAGAGAGATGAACCGTGTTCAAAAGAGATTTGAGGAAGTTCTTTCAACACAAACAGCTTTGAAGGGAAGAAATTCTAACTCGCTCTTCCTGTCTGAACTGTCGACCGCCTTCCCGCTTTTTTGGAATAGTTTCATCCAGGCGGCGGCCATTTTTGTTTCACTCTCATCTCCGTTAGCGCAGGACACCGATGTGTCCGAGGTTACAGGAGGTCATAAGGTCACCAGTGATCCAGGTAAAGACGAGGGCGGATAGAACCAGCTGTGATGTGGTTATTTAAAGGCCAACAGAGCGCAGCTGTTGAATCCAGTCGACTAATCCTGAATGACTAAAAGTAAAACATAAATACTTCCTTTTGTTTTCTGAATGAGGAGGCGCTTGTCAAGCTGTTTTTGGTTTACGGAACAAAGCGACTGAAGCCCACAGGCCCAGGCTGTAATCTCACTTATGCTTGCTGGGCAGCTTCCTTGTTTTCTCATCACTGCAACCTCCACAGAAAAAGGCAGCGGGGTTTTGTCTGCTATTTGTTGTCAAGCATTTTCAGGGGGGCGGGCTCCGTGACCTAAAAATGTACCGGTCAGTTTCAGTTTTGAAGGTGAGAACGGGGTTTGCTTTTTCTATTTGAGCTTTTTGAGGTGACATCAGTACACCTGTGGATGTGTTCTCTATGGACTTTGATATCTGAACATCACCAGTCGTTATGCATCGTCTAGTCCTGCTCACAAACACACAGACTATACGTTCCAGATCTCCAGACCACAGGAGATCCAGCTCCTGATTAAAAGTAGCCACGTTATGTTCCTGTTCCAGAGGACGATCAATGCTGGGCTGTGTGACTGCGGAGTCTTTATTTTTTTAATAAAGGGTGGGCAGCTCAAACAATTGTTGTAACCTTTAAAACGTGATCAAAAAGTCTCAGAGAAGCAGAACTCACAGTAAACTCGCAGTGAGACCAGTTTGTGATGAAGCAAACGTCCAGGCTGTGACTCATTAGTCACCACAACCGACCGTGAAGAGCGAGTCGTCTCCACCGCCGTCTGAAGCAAACAAACCAAATCACATGAAGAGAGGAATTTCTCAATCCAGAGGAAGAAAGTGAAGTTTTGCAGAAACTCAGAATCAATGAAGAACTAAGGTTTCCATAAACTAAAGACCACTTAGGACCATAAAGGGAGGAAATGACCAAACGCTCCTCGCTAGCCCACCTGACCTATTTTCTCAAGCTGTGTGTGTGTGTGTTACGGGTTGGCAGCTGAGGCCAGAGCTGCCATGTGTTGCCCAGCTGTGGTCGGCTGGCGTTGGTTTTGCAGAGCGGAGGGAACGGACAGAATATAAATACCGTCTTCCCCTTTCTGCCTTTTCTTCTGGGACAAACAACAGACGCCTTGTTGTACAAAAAAAAGGGGCAGTTCCCCCTGAGAAACAGAGTGGGAGGCACAAGTTAAAGCAGCAGTTCACTCTGACCTGAAAGCGTTTAAAGGTGAGGGAAGTGGTGACGCATGCAAGGAGGGTTGGGTCTTAAAGTATTTCACTTAAACTTAAATAGATTAAATCACATTTTAATACTCTTTATAGTCAACATGTTTCAGCAATAGCTATTCAATTACAAGAAAGAAAGAAAGGATGCAGCACAATTTTATCTCATTGACATCAGCCGTGTTTCAGCCTCTCTGCTGCTTCTGTGAATACAAACAAAACGCTTCCTGTCACAGTTAAATCTCTTCAACATTCACTATGAAGCAGCAACTTCCTGGAGCCATAGACACCGATGTCGGTGACTGTTAAAGCATAAAAACTTTTTCATTTTCATAGTAACGTACAACAATGTAAGCTGAGAATTTGAATTCTGTGAAACAGGTATTTCTTTTTGCAGTTTAGACAAACATCAAAAGTTCAACACATCACAAAGGTCAGAAACTCCTTCAATCATTTCTGTTCATTTCAATCAAATCCACTCGTACTGTGTCAGAGAAACGTTCACGTACTAGCTGTTCTCCGCCATGTTGGAAACACTAATCCACAGAAACGTCTGACCCCATGTCATGACGTCATGTGACACCAACGTTTGGCCCCGAGTAAATGTTCGGATAAACATATTTGAAACGCTCTTTCCTTCACTTTTTGTTGAGCTGTTTTGAGAGAATCCAGCACACCCCTTCCTACAGTCAATCAAAATGAGATTCTCCTCTCATCCCGACATTTCCACGTTCTGCCATTCATTTGTGAAGGACCTCTATTTCAAGACAGATCGGAGTTTAGGAAACAAGCCTTGATCTTCAGGTATGAAATCCCTTTGAAGCGGTTCGACCCACTAAACTGCAGAGATAACCTTGTTTATTCTGGCTCGGGCTATTGGCTCAGCTCAGTGTGAGAAAGGCCTGATCCCGTGACACGCTTCAACCCACAGAGCTCTTAACTTCCTCTAATGACTTCATGGCTTTTTATTTGGAAAAGCCCCAAGTCGCTGAGTGCACTCACGAAGACAATTTAATAATGATGGCGGCTTGGCCGTTGAAGAACTCGGTTACGTTGCGAGGCAAGGGTTGAATCAGATAATCACCCTGCAGTGCATGTGTTGAACTGGAAGGGTCGGTTTATTCAAAGGAGACCCCAAAGTGTTTAAAACTCTATATGTGCAATTAGTGGTACACGTTTGAAAAGGAAGAGGTCAGAAGTAATGGCTGCCTTAAAGGCATTGTGACACGAATGAAACTGAAGACACTATCAAGACATTGTCTTTATGAAAATAGAAGTAATTAGCTCAGGAACAGTTCCTTAAAGCAAGAAAACAAGCTGTGGTTCTAGCTTGAGAAGGTGAATCTTGGCAAATCTATTAGGAGGATGGTCTTGTGCTAAATGGTAGATTCATTTGTGGTTTAGGAATCACTTGGAACTGAGTCGAGCTAGAGGCATCCAGAGTTTAAGCCAGCAACCATAAAACAAACCGCTTATTTATCCGTCAACGGTCCTCAGACCAGAGATGGATGACAACAGGCCAGATGATGACTTTCTTTTCATTTTGCTTGGATCAAGAAAGTTTGTCTTTAGTCTTCAGTATCGCAGTAAACAAACACCGACTTGACGATTGATAAGGAGACGTCCAGGTGGACTAGATTTGACATCTAGGTTACTTATAAGTTGATATAAGTTTTAGATGTTGAATTGTTGATCCGTAGCACTGCCAAGACTTCTCATCTCTGTTGACAAATTGACTGAGGTTCAAAGTTCATTCTTGACCTTGAAAACAGTTGAATGAAAAGTTACATACTACTTGTGTCAACAATGACTACATTCCAGTGGGTACGTAGGATCATTTACAAGAGTTCAAAGAGTTATATGTAGCCTACATATCAACAAAAACTGTCACTTATCAACTGATGCTCCAACTCGCAGGCCAAAGCAGCGTCCTACTTTGGTTATTCAGACGTTCAATGTTCGGGAGAGACTCTTCCTCGTTCTTTTTAAACTTGATCTCTTTTCTGTGATCAGACTGAATTGTCAGAATGAAGCGTTCATAGACTACATAGGCCGGTCGTGTTGTAGAGGACGAGCATGACGAGCAGATGAACGTCTCTTCCTTTCTCGCTCAGCGGTGAATGGACATGAGGCAGCAGTGAGCTCTTTACAGTCTATTGGTTGCTTCAACTGCTCTCTGATAAAGCAAAGGATCAACACTTCTTACTCACCATAGCAAAACATTTGGTTTGGAAATAATGTGATGTGGCATTTACCCACATTAGTCACTAGTGAGTCCAAAATAGAAACACTCCAGTACAGCAGCAGAACTTTCCCCAATCGAAGTCCTGACTTTGTTGCTTCCTTTCTCTCCTACAACTCAACACATAAACATGTAATCCCAAAAGTCATCTTGGATCATTTAACTGCAATAACTCTTAATGGAGAATAAATCTGTTAGGTCTGCAGAATGGAGACGCTCCGATTGCCTCTCTGGCTCCGTGCTGCTCCGGAGAGTCAATCAGCTCGTTAATTCAGAAAACGACCCAACGTCTTCTCCTAATAGCCAGAGTTAATACCGTCTGATGTACCACTGAGTGCTCTGAGGAGTCCTGAGAGGAGGAGACCTGCACTCTCACGAGGTAACAGGATCGCATGAGAAGCAGCTAATTACTGGAAATGGATGTTTGGTTTTCTCGGGGCTGTGCCCAGCCGCCACTGGTGTTGTTTTAATGTTGTGTTTGTGTGGACGGGGGTTTCCAGGAAGCTGCTGTCAACACAGAGTCTAGGATCAGATAACACCTCCTCCTACCGCTCTCACAGATCTGATCAGAGACACAACTGGACGTATCAGAGACATTAACCGACGTCCTTTATATACTTAATGTCCTTTCAATGTTAGAACGACGTTAAACAGTGAAAATCTCTTTTTTTTTCAAGATAAAGTTGGCTTTTTTAGTCCTAAACTGTCGGCAACAGAGCATTTAGGGTTAAAGGCCTTGCTCAGAAGCACGTCAGCAGAGGTAGTGGGATTATAACGTCTTTTTTCTACAACTTCCCTTTCTAACTCAAATGTTTGAGATCGGAGACCAAAACTCTTGAGTCAGTCAGGATTTAGTTCACATCACAATTCCTCCTCCAGTCTCAGTGGTTCACCGACATGTTAGACCAAACACTTTGAATACAGTCCATGTACAACCATTCAGCATTCATTTCTTGCATTATTTGTTTTGTTTACAACTTACAGAACATTTGGTTGTATATCGGCATTTTATTCAAATATCACTGTTGGTCATTGGTGCCATTTCTACAGATGTATTTATATATATAGATAGTGATGCTAAAGTTCCTGTACGTGCACATGTTCTTGGCCAATAAATCCGATTCTGATTCCCTGTAAAGGTAGTTGGTTCCGGCCCTTCTAAGGAATGGAAGAAGGAAACAGCTTCCTTCCTGCAGGTGTTTCCATAAATCATTACAGCGGTTTGTGGGCTGTGTGTGTGTGTGTGTGTGTGTGTGTGTGTGTGTGTGTGTGTGTGTGTGTACCACACTCAGGTTTGTGTGAATCATAAATTACAATAAATTTATTGAAATTGCAGATTATTTTTTACTTTAATTAGTTGTTTTTTTTATCATTTTGCAACCGTTTTGTGGGGATCCAAATATATAATATTATTAAGGTAAATCAAATATGAATAAAAGATCAAACTTACTGCTTTTAAACCAGAAAGAAGCACCGACCTGACTCTTGACCCCAAAAGACAGTGGATGGCTTTAATATGAAGGTAAACAGACACACACAGATTGAGCGGCAGCACGTTTTACAGCAGGTCTGACACAATCCGGATCCAAACACTCGGCTGTCTGCAGCCTCGTCAGTGAAGATAAAGCAAACCGGGTCAAAGCCAGACACTTCATTCCTGTTGTAATTGACCATTCCAGCCGCGGGGGAACCGAGACCCAGCAGGACTCTGAGGGATCAGTGTCACGGTGCATCTCAGACTCAAACACATCTCACTGGAATCTGAAATACGGCCCCTGCAGCCACCGACCCAAGAAACAAGCTCTCATGTAGCGACGTAAAGCTCCCCGTGCTACTGCACAGTGAGGTCGATATGTGGACACGTCACATACAGGAGGAACGACCCACCATCACACTATCTACATGGACTCTCTGCTGTAGTACACAGTGACATGCGGGGGGGGGGGCGCAAACCCTGTGACCCAAGTGATAACAACTGAACTACTCAGATCATTCTGAAGACCATGAGCTCTGGTTGAAAGCTCAAGAAAAAGCTAGAAAGTTCTCCTCCAGACATGCTTTGAAGATGTTTTAAAAATACTTTTTGACATATTTCTGACTTCCTCCTTCTCCCTCATTGACCAATGCAGAAAGTATGGACATGCAAATATTGTTCATGTCAAAGGTTTTACTGCTGAACACAAGCGTCCTACTTCACTGAAAAGTCAGTTCTCAGTCCGGTCACGATAAACAAACAAGTTATCATAGACGTGCATACTTTGGACAAGAAAAATATAAGAACACGAAAACATGCTTCACATGTAATGAGATGAATACATTTCATCTGATGTTTCCTGCATTAACAGAGAGATATCCTGAAGACCCTGTTCTCTGTGAACACACATGGAAGGGGTTTTTTAGCTACCGTTGGTGTTCCTTCATAAAGTGAGCATGTTTTGCACACTTTGTTAAGAACACAACACCAGCAACTACATTTGTCAGCGAGCTTAAAAAGGTTAAGATTTTAAAAAATGTCTGAAATAAAATTTAAAAAGAGACAATTTGAAGGCTGACCCTGCCGTCTTAATCCTCAAACTGATGCGTCTGCAGTCAAAACATATGTGTGAGATCCGCCTTCGTCTGAACAGACGACCTCTTTATCACAATAACGCAGACGCAGATACACGAGGATTAACCCACAAAGTGAGACAAGAACCTGCAGCAGCCGTCAGAAATGTCTTATCTTAAGAAAGCTAATCCTGTGGTTTAGATGACGGCGATGTGAACACAGAGTCAGCCATGTGAGGTCTACATGTGTTGTGTAAAGATCAGGGACGGTATCATCAGGACTCTGTCGGTACTACTTATCGATACTCTTGTTTTTTTCAATATTTTGTGAGGAAAAAAAGACGACAAAAAGTTCTAAACGTTCCAGTTCAGAAGAGAGTTTCGGGGGCGTCCCTAGTAAAGATCTCTCAGGGAGACATCTGAGAGGTCTGCGTGTGCACAACACTAGAGCTGTTTATTGGTGAAAGTCTGGCAATGCATATCATGATACCGGGGTTACAGTTCTATATATTGCCTCTTTTTAAATCAAATTTTAGGGGAAATGTGATAGTATAAAGAACACAACTCCATACGCATGAATTCAGAGTAAAAACAGTTTACTTATTCATTTAATCAGAAGAGTAGAACCTTCATATGGGAAACAGTAGATCAGCTGCTGAAAGAGAGTCGTGAGTTGCTCGAGGGCACTTCAGCAGAGTGGATGCTTTAGGTCTACAAGAGTCCTCCACCTGAAGCCCAACCTCCCACTTCTGGTCTCAGCACCAGGCTGCTGGTAAACGTTCACCACCGCAGCCAGAAGGAGGTCGTCCTGTCTGGAGCTGAGACTTTGTTTGACTTCCCACAGTCACAGTCCCCCCCGCCCCCCCCCCGCCCATTATACAGCTTCATATACAGCAGGATCTGAGCGGGGGAACCAGTTTGAGACGCAGCGCAGGCGGCTCTGGCTCACGTCCAGAGCGTCTGTCTCCTGGAGAAGGTGTTATTCCAGCAGCGGCGTAAAGAAACACTCAACAGGCCGCTGTGTGCCCGTTTGGTTTTTTTCTTCACTAAACACTAAAATGACGTGAGAAGTAAGATACCAGCTCCCTCTGTGTAACTCTGGAGAAGAAGGTTTCGTGACCAAATTAAAGTTTTAAGCCAAGAAAGCAAGACTGTAACAAGGATCCAAATATGTCCGGGTAAAAAAACACAAAGAAAGGCAATATTCTCACAACCTTTGTCAACGGTTTATGCTTGTTCATATATATATAAATGTTTCAACGTGACACGACCCCCGAGCACAAAGTCAGGTCCGTAGAGAGATGTTACGTACTTATCTTAAGCCTGTGATGCAAACTGTGTTGAGTAATCAGTGAGGCGTTAAAGCGACGTTGTGCTGTTTATACGCCTCCCAATGAGACAATGAGAGCGTGTAAAGTTACAATTTACCACGGAAACAATTTAACGTGAAGGTTGAAGCAACAGAACTACTTTGGTCAGGTTAAGGAAAGAAAAGATCGTTTCGGGTTAAAAGAAATATGGTTGTAACGTGAATTCTTACGTAGACAACGCAATTTTAATAAGTCAACTTGACCTTTGGTTTCAGACGGAACATGAACGCCGGTCTCCTGGGTGAAGGTCCCGTGATTCACCCATCTGTGGGTTTTTGTTTTTTTTTACTCACAGATTCCTCAGACTGTGATCGGCCGCTCGTCTAGTTGACCTGAAGAAGCTCCTGAACGTACAAAAGCTGCAGACAGAGCACCAACTCAGCTGTATGCACGCACTGTTGTCCAACAATGAGTGTGTGTGTGTGTGTCTGGGGGGGGGGGGGGCGTCTGCAGTGCACAAAACGACAAATCTGCAAGCTGTTTAAATGTCTTGTGGCTCCACAGCTGTCAGGTCTCAGCTCTAAACAAGCCAGGGCTCAGACACAGTGTGACTCCAAATCCCAGTATTAATGAAGCCATTTAAAATGCTCTGCTGTGGTCTGTGATTTACTTTTTATGGTTTTAATGAGAAACGCAGACACCTGAGGCCGGAGAGAGAAGAGGAAGAATAAGAATCATTAAAGAATCTAGGACACAAGTCATAACTGTGACTTTACTAACAGCACGGAGAACGCTGAGCTCAGACCGCCGTCACGCTTCATGTCTGCTGATCATCAGAGATCATTTTCTGTTAAAAACGCACATAAATGCAACACGTTATCTCTGAAGGAAGGTATTAAGGGCCCTGCAGGCCAAGAGGGTTTGGAACCAGCCGCTAACGCCGCATTCACATACAACGGTAAAAGACGGACATCGTTTTAGTGGACGAGAGCAGGACGGTAAACTTAGGTAAGGCCGTCAGAGAACACCGTTAACGGTAGACCGTGAGAAGTTTAAATATTTTAGAGTTTTATTTATTTATTTTATTTGATTTATTTGATTTGCTACCTGGTGCTAACTTAACAGACTGATCTCTGGTCAGCTACTTCTTTTATCCAAATGTCAGTCAATTGATTAAGTTCAGAGCAGAAAATCTAAAAGGCTGTTGGCAATTCTGGTCTTTTTTTTTATTTCACCAATTCTTGGTTTTCGTTATCAGATCGTCACTATTTTCAAATTCCAAATTCACAAAAACAATTTAACTTCAGCTGCTGGAACTTGAAGGGAGCTGAGCTAACAGCTGATGACATGATGGTATACAGCCATGCACACCGTGAGCTGTGGTTATTGTCTATAAAAATGAAGCATTTTAGGGAATTAAAAACCCAAATACCCATATTATGCATATTTAGTTCCAGTTTTTCCTAGAGCCTGACTGAACCACTCCTGAGACCAGCCCACGCTCTGATTGGTGGACAGGTGAGGCCTACACCTCGCCCAACAGTTCAAATAAAAACAAACTGTCCAACTCCACTTTGTCAACACACACACACACACACACACACACACACACACACACACACACACA
>NW_022280158.1:446618-449571 GCF_004355925.1 Anarrhichthys ocellatus | reverse complement strand
CACACACACACACACACACACACACACACACACACACACACACACACTCCACCTTCAAACAGAGGTGCTGCTGCCTCAAAACACCAGCTGATCCAGTGCTGCCCTCTCATTGGATATGACAACACTGGGTATCGGCCAATCGGAGGCGCCCACAGCCCAGGATCAATGTGCAGCCTGCAGGGTGAGAGTCTGTTAGACCAGAACTGAACCTGCCTCATCCTGCCTCCTCACTTTAGTTCTCACAATATCATTCAAGACGTTTCTCCACTCTTCATTGTTGTGGGATCCAAAAGACAAAAGTTGGGTTGAGGAGAAACATTATGGTTGCCCTTAATAAAATAACTACGTACAGTTAAGTTTAAGCAACTAAACCACGAACATTTAGGTTTAGGCAACAAAGCCAATTTGGTAAACAACTCCCATAAAACAGCGGCTTTCATGTTGAAAGTCCAGTTTGTTGGACTCGTCCATCTCCCCTCACGTCCACCAATGATCTGTTTGGATATTATAAAGTATGTCACTAGCTCTGACTGTTGCTTAGTCACATGGATTCATTCATTCATGTCTGCACCATGAATAAGGATCCTAATTGACTTTCAATCGGCATTATTTTCTTCCTGAGCGACAAATTTGTGTCCCTGTACACAAAACCAATAGATCTCATTTGGTGACTACTGGGCTGAACCGTCAGCAGCTTAAACCTGAACCCGTCTCACTCTACATACGGTCCTGTTGGTGTTTCTGAGTTCAGCAGCTTCTCCTCTGCACTGAAAGCAGAACATCAAGTGATTGAGATGGTCGGACAGGAGAAGCGATTCATGTCTCTGAGACAGTGACCAGGTGATGAGAGTCTGACTGTAGTCCGGTAATCAGAGACGACTAACCTGCTGCTGAGAGATGCGTCTCTGTCAACACATCCGCGTCTCTAGAGATTGAGACAGAAAACTCACTTCTTCCACTTTTAAAACACTTTGAGAACGACTCACACTCAGAATGCTCCAATGAGGCTCAATCCTTCCTGCCAACAAGAGGGCAGCATGACATAAGACTCATTCACCAACATCAACATGTACCCATGATGCTTTGTGGGTCTGAGTTTGCACAGATGATGAGAAGTGTACATGTACAAAGGGAGTAAACCGGTGATCTGTTGAAGCCTCAACAGTCTTTGTGACTGTCGCTCCCTCGTCTAACCCGTCTCCAGTATGAATATGAAACGCTCCGGTTTCCTTTAGTTCACATTCCTCTCCGCTCAAACCTCCTGGAAGCTGCTTTGCCTCCTTGTCGAATGCCCTTTTCCTTCAAGACTGGGCTCTTTGTTTCAGCCGCGATTAGCCGGCAGATACAAAAACAGGCAGGCCGATATTTGAGACTGTTGTGCACGCCTGCCTGCTTCTGGAGCTCACAAATACTCCCTCTCTTGCTCTCTTTCTCTCCCCCCCTCTTTCTCCCGCCCTCCCTCCCCCCCTCTCTCTCCCTCTCTCTGGAGGAGCTCAGCAGCCAGATGTGTGGAGCAGTCACCGTGAGAGCGGCAGAGAGAAGCCTTAAACCTGGGAGTGTTTGTTTTACTCAGCCTGAACTCTCTCACCAGCACCCGTGAGCTCACTGAGTCTTCTTACCTTTGACCCCCTCATACCACCTTAAATAAGCCTCGCTGGGTATTTTTTGAAAATGCAACCAATGAGGAAGCAGGAGATCTTTTAACCAGGAAGCAGAGCTCTTTCCCCTTCAGCTGTGTAACCGTTACACCTGGAGAGGAACCGGTTTTACAATCGGACTTTTAGCTACAGGTGGCACGAGGGTGAACAAATGTACATAAAAGATATCTACATTAGGGAATTATTATTTTATGTGCACTTTTTGCACATTTCCACTAGTTTGAGGGAAGACATACTGTGGAAGCAAAATAGCACAAAACCTCTAAATATACCAGAGCATGAAAAACTATACTTTGGCCCCCTGAAGGTTTGGAACCCTGAATAGAAAGAGAACTACTCAGGAACGATGACTCAGGTGTAGCTGCCATTACCTGGCCGTCACCGCGGAGAGGTGTGGACGCTGATGTCGTAAATCGACCGCAACGAACGCTCATTAGCTCGTGAGTCAGCAGAGAGAGAGCATCAGGAGGAACCGGACTGACTGCACCAGGTTCATTATCGAGGTGCATCTGTCGTCTGTCAGAACTCCAGTTTGTAACACGCTGGTGTCGATGTGATGACAGCATGTTTACAGGTGCATCAAAGCAAAGTCAACTGCTTTTTGTGGGAAATAATGATTTTTTTCTGTTCATAAGAGAAAGTTAAACTTAAGATACCACTTTAAAAGTTGTTTTCTCGTATATCAATGTATTGTTTGTTGAATAAAACATCAGAAAACTGTGAAAATGCTCGTCCACATTTCCTAGACGTCTTCAAATGTCTCGTTCTGTCCAACCAAACAGCCCAAGACGTTCACGACCACAAAGGACAAAGTCTGAACTCTAGACATGTTCAGTGATTCGAGTCGAACAACTAACAGATCGGTTATCTAGTGGTGAGAGCATCTCTTCAGGGAGATAAAAAGCACGAAGAACTGCTTCTCTCTAAGAGACAGATAACAGCCAGAACAGATCAAACAGAAAGCAGCAGCACTGAAGCAGGAATCAGCTGAAACCGGGACAGAGAGTTTGCAAACAGAAGATCATAGAAAGTAAAACCTGTCTTCATCATGCTGGTCAATAAAAGAGCTCCCTGCTGGTCCCAGGTCTGCTGCTGGTCCCAGGTTCAGACTTCTATTAATAGCTTTTACAGCACTTTCTTTCTTTCTAGGAGGAAACTGGAAAAGAGGTGCGGAAATACCACAGACCCACTGGGACCCAGTCCAGCCTCCCCCAGTCCGACCAGCACAGTTTCGGTGGTCTACCTATAGTGTGTGTGTGTGTGTGTGTGTGTGTGTGTGTGTGTGTGTGTGTGTG
>NW_022280158.1:444679-446608 GCF_004355925.1 Anarrhichthys ocellatus | reverse complement strand
TGTGTGTGTGTGTGTGTGTGTGTGTGTGTGTGTGTGTGTGTGTGTGTCACTCTGTGATGAGTTCAGGGCTCATTTAAAGGACTTTATGACACCTTTGCTCCCATAAAACCAGAATCATATTTCAATAGGAAGTCATAGTGCTGAGTTTATGTTGACCGCATTGACTTTTATCACGTTGCATATTATCTCAGTCAGGACTTTATGCTCATTTATTGCACTTCATGCTCTTTGTATCTTTATTATAACATGAATATATCCCTATAATATGTTGCTGTGATGCTTCATGGATTATAAGATGTTTAATAGGTACAAACATCCTAAAGTTTATTGTAAGGAGTCATGAGGAGTCATGAGGAGTCCCAGTCTGAAGGACGTGAAGTGTCACAGAGTGTCCGACATGCTGCAGGACTGAAGCGGTGAAGAGAGACTTCTTACCTCCGTGAAGAAGTTATCCATCGCCCCTCCTTATTATAATCCCCGAGGGTTTACTGTCCGGTCAGTCCGACTCATGTGTTGTGAGGTGGGACTCCACGCGCGACCAAATGAAGGGACCCAGATCCGAGGAGCTCTCAGTCCATGGTCTTCCTCCTGAGGGTGTGCTGGATGGAGGACAGCGGGTCCGTGCGCGCGGAGCTACAGTAGCGCTTCACTCTTTGTTTCTCCAGCAGACTCTCAGGAGGTCCTTTTAAAAACAGACACACTTCAGGGTCTGCTCCTCCAGGAGCCCGGACTGCCTCTGCCCCCCTTTAGTCCGCGGGTCGGTCCCGTTGTTGATCAACACTCAAACGTGCAACAGCAGAGAATTAACCGAGAGACCGGTTCAAACTTTGGAGACGCTCACTCACTCACTCAGTCACTCAGACAGACCGGTGCAGAATAATCCCGAGGCTCCACCTCCCCACCCAGCACCTCCTCCTCCTCCTCCTCCTCCTCCTCCTCCTCGTGCAGCCCCGCGGTCTCTCGGACTCCTCCTGCTGTCTAAACGAGATGATGTTTGCAGGTAGAAGGAGCAGAAGACAAATAGAAACCGAGAGATTCAGTCGAGAATTAAATCAATTATAAAATGTTTAAACTTTAACATCTAACAGCTACTTTAACTAATATATATATTATATCACCGTAAAGTTGATTACTTCATTGAGAGTCTTTTTTCTAAATATGTGCTCATTTTCATACAATTCAAGAACAGAAATATGAACATTGAATAAAGTCAGGTTCAAAATTCTTGTTTCATTTTGTATCAGTCCATGAATCAGATAATACGGTAACAAATAAATACAATTCATTATTATGAATACAATGTATAACTGAGTGTGTGAGTGATGTGTGAACCTTCAGCACACAGAGAGGGATGAAAGAGTAAAGTCTGTATGTGAGAGCTGCTGAAGAGGAGATTTATGGATCAGAGTCTGAGAACAAACTCATTCTGAAGATGTGTTTTGTAAGATGACAGACATGTTGCAGACACTGCAGGAGAACAGAGTAAAACAAGTGAGCTACGAGAACTGTGATGCAGCTCAAGTGTTGTGAGCGAAAGCTCCAGAACAGAATGCACCTCGTGGTGGAGCTGCTGCCGAGGAGACTTAAAATGTGAACTCACCGTTTTGAAAACGTTGCATTTTTTAAGATCTGATGACTTCATTTGAATGTGACACAAAGCTTGTGACTGTGTGTATACTCACACGAGGAGCTACATGTTCACCATTAACATTCCAGCTGTAGGTTCATAACACACACAGTCTAATACAAACACAGGAGTGTGTGTCTGGTTTTCGCCTTGACTTACCTCATTTGGGCCCGGGGCCCCGCCAGGCGTCCTTCCTCTCATATGGGATGCTGTGCCCCCTGCTGCTGACTAGCAGGAGAGCAGCAAACCTGAGTGCTGCCTAGACAGACTGAAGCCAAAGCTTCATGTGTTAAAGCTGCATT